>NC_068455.1:73924993-73957493 GCF_023373465.1 Oncorhynchus keta | reverse complement strand
GAGAAGGAGGAGGAGAAGAAGGAGGAGGAGAAGAAGGAGGAGAAGGAGGAGGAAGAGAAGAAGAAGGAGAAGAAGAAGGAGGAGGAGAAGAAGGAGGAGAAGGAGGAGGAAGAGGAGAAGAAGGAGGAGAAGAAGGAGGAGGAAGAGAAGAAGGAGGAGAAGGAGGAGGAAGGAGGAGGAGAAGAAGGAGGAGAAGGAGGAGGAAGAGAAGGAGGAGGAGAAGAAGGAGGAGGAGGAGAAGAAGGAGGAGAAGGAGGAGGAAGGAGGAGGAGAAGAAGGAGGAGAAGGAGGAGGAGAAGACGGAGGAGAAGGAGGAGAAGAAGGAGGAGGAGAAGGAGGAGGAGAAGGAGGAGAAGAAGGAGGAGGAGAAGAAGGAGGTGGAAGAGAAGAAGGAGAAGGAGGAGTAGAAGAAGGAGGAGAAGAAGAAGGAGAAAGAGGAGGAGAAGGAGATGAAGGAGGAGGAGAAGGAGATGAATGAGGAGGAGGAGAAGGAGATGAATGAGGAGAAGGAGGTGGAGGAAGAGAAGGAGATGGAGGAGGAGAAGGAGATGAAGGAGGAGGAGAAGGAGATGGAGATGAAAGAGGAGGAGGAGGAGGAGATGAAGACATGATTCAAGGCTGAACAGAGAGAAACTCGAGACTTCATAGTGTATGTCCCGAATGGCACCCTAATCCCTACACAGTGCACTACGTTTGATCCACTACATAGGGAATAGGGTTCCATGTCCGACGCTGCCATAGTCAAATGCAGTCTAACTTATTGTGTAATGGATCTTTGTAACAATTCAGCACCATGGACACGACATAACAATACAACGGGTCCGAATGGAGCTTTTTCCAGTGTGTATAAAACAAGTCTATAATGGTTACTAGGGAGACTGGTAATGATGACTGGAGAAAGGTAACTATAGCCCCAATGACCGTCACAGTGTCACCTTGTGGTGAGACAGGGGGTAGCACCAAGAACCCATCTCATTAAAATGAGTAGACTGTGTAGGTAGAAGTCAATGGCCCTGACCACTGATACAGGGTCAAATTATTGGGAGTTGGGTAACCTGATCCCAGATCTGAGGTTAGGATTGACTTATTTGAATGCTTATATGAGGGTGGATGAAGGGGTTGGAAACACTGGTCTCAGTACAATGGATCTCTCTCACACATCATAATGTATTACCTCATACTGATGGCCACGGCAGGCAGTCCTTGAGAAGACGGATCAAACCCAGTCCAGTTAAGGATGATCAGCACTCGTACTCTGAGAGGCTTTCTGAATACAGGTCTCAGAGGGATTGTTTTGGTCCCTCACAACTCCTTGACCAGAACATAACCCCAACACTGCCATTTGCACAACCATACAGATGCAGGATCTTCATTTGAGCACTCTTTTGTTGCTGATCATTTTCCTGCTCAATGTTTAAAAAATGCTTCTAAAGTTTGCAATGTCCACTTTAAAATGTCCAGATTTGATTTGCCCTAACAAAAAAATTATTGACTCTTACAAAAAAATGTCCATTAATAATAATCCATAAAATAATTCACATTTGCTATTGCTGCAGTATTATTTTCCTACTCTGTCAAACTGGCTCAAATTAAGATCCTACATGTGTAGCTGTGATCACAACTCAACTATAAGCATAGGCTATAACCATATCATAGAGCAAACCTCACCATAACCCAATCTACATTATATGAGTAACCCTATGGGCCTATATAACCCACATACACCCTGAAAGTTGTCCCTACAACTCATGCTCAACGCTGCCACAACCACAACCAAAACACCAGAGCACCTGACTGAATGTACTACCTATGACAACCTCTGACCCCTCTACACAGGTCACACACAGGTCAAATGTTTTATTTTAACACACTTTGGTTACGTCTCAGATGGCACCCTATTCCCTATATAGTGCACTACTTTTCACCAGGGACCATAGGGCTCTGACAAAAGTAGTGCCCCATGTAGGGAATAGGGTTCCATTTAAGATGCACACTGTCTAGCTCCTAAGTAAGGAAGATGGAACAGTAGGCCTAACCGATCACTAGGAACGTTGGAGCTTTTTCCAGACAAAAGACAGAGGTCAATAGGACTACAGGCCCTTTGCCACGTTTGACATGAAGTTGAACAACAAAAAAACGAAACTAAAACTAATGAAGAGGAGTGCAGAGAGAAGGGGACGCCGAGAGAGAAAACCCCCCTGAAAGAATCGGGTTTTGGTTTGATCCGAAATCAGTTTGCGAAACCAGTTTGCTTAAACAATGTATTTTAAGCTGTGTATGTGATCCGTAACCGTGTGTGTAGGATAGAGCTCTGGTCCAGGGCATTAGAGCTTCCTCTTCTCAGCTTTGCCAAACTAACGCTGCGCTCATGAAATCTCTCAAATTCGTAACTAAGGGCATACGACTGGGATAAATCCAGTTTGAACGGCCCTCTAACTGGTAATTACTAGTGGGAAATATTTTTTAAAAATCCACTTGAACGGTCGTCCAACTGTTATTACAAGTGGGAAACTCATCCATCATCCCTGAGCTACGACTTCTCCCACATGCTGACCTCTGACGTCACCTACTAAGGAAATGACCTAAATAACAGCATTTTCAGCAGCTAAATGCAACAACGAAAGCATCATTTAATTTAACTAATTAAAAAAATCTCTTGATATGTTTGTTGAACATTGTAATTTGTTGACGAGCATGATGGCTGTACTTTTAGTCTACGGTTGATACAACTTGTTTGCCATTAGCCGATTGGCTAATAACTAGCTCAAAGCATGTGAACACACACTACTGGTTGCTCCCAGTTTACAAGTAGTGTTTTCAGAGTTTACCACTTGTTATGAAACCAGCATAATGCCCCGGGCCAGAGTTGGAGATCTTTTATGTGTCAACTCCTTACGTTACAATCAAATCAATCGCCATTTTTTAATACCATTTACTTGTGAATATCCGTCAATGACACCTCTCGTGTTTTTACTACTTTAGTCATCCACACGACAATGTTTTTTATTTCATTTCTGTGTGATGCTGCTATTTATTTATTATTAAAATATCATTCTAATGTGTGCACAACGTCTCCCTTCTGCTTGATGGAGGGATGGATGGATGGAGGGAGGGAGGGAGGGAGGGAGGGAGGGTCAAATTTTAATATATGGTAATTTTGTATGTCCAAATATGCATATTCAATTACATTGAAATTAATGGGTTTTCAGGTGGTGTATAGTGCAATGTCCCTGAAAATGGTTCTCTTACATTTTCAGTGATCCAGGTTCTTCCACCATGTTTCCCACATGTTCAGAATACACTTTTAGATAATATATGACAAATTGCGGGTATTATCATGACAAATTATGGGTAATATTTTATAGACCACCATAAGTCTGAATATTGATTAATTGACCCCAATGGGTCATGAAATGTAGTTTAACCAATTAATGTTGCCTAATATGGTGTGTTGTCAACAATTCAATCATATTTTTCACCAAAATAAGTATTTTTCTAAAATAATAAATGTACTCTATTTTTAGTGCACCATACTTGTTACTGACATATCAACTGCCTGGTTGAGCACATTATTTAAAAAGTATAGCTTTTTAGCCTTTTTAACAAAACAATCTGTGACTAGTTTTCTGACAGCCGTCTGAGTGGGCAAAGTTAGAGTGCCACAACACTGAACTACAGCAACCCAAAAGGATCAAATTATGTGAATTCATGCAGGAGGGCTGGGGAAGTTGAACTGAATATTTTTTTCATATCCACTTCTAAATCCATTGTCTAACCGGCTGCTCTACCAGACGGTTGAGAATAGGGTTAAATTACAGCATAGTTATAGGCCACATGTATGCTATTATAAAGTAGTTTGTCTAGTTATTGAGTGAAAGCCTCCCGGTTAAAGTATTGTTTGATTGGTTTACCGGCTATGTGTTGAATGTAAGCCTATGTATTCTGCGCTTGACTGATTCCCGAACCATGGACAGCGACGCAAAAATGCTCACTGAGCATAAACAATGTGTTAAATGCTGGTTGTAGACAGGAACGTGCACCGATAGGGCTCAACCAGCGACCAAGCACCTACTTTTTTGCCCTCCTATGAAAAAGTGCCGTCGCAGCCCGGTGGGTGGAAGTAATTCTATTATTTACTTGTAAATGTTATTTTGACTATTTTTTAATTATTTGATTTAATTTTAAATGTAACAAATTGCACATCAAACTAGCTAATTTCACAATCTGTTGAATCTCTGAATTCAACAGAATTCCCACACCCCCCACCCCGCCCCAATTGCGCCTCCTCCTTCTCTGGTTGCGGGCGCTGTGCTGGGAGACATGAATACTGGTAGGTGACTACTTCTGAGTTTCATCTGTCATTCACTGTTAAGTATTTCACTGTTAAGGATAAATAATTATACTGCTTCTTAACAACAGGCAGATGTCAGCATATGAACAAACTCAAATCAAGTAAGAAATAGTTTGTTTCAACGGCATATCTAACTATTTAAATCATGTATATTTGGAGTCACTAGCATCAGCTTGCTTACAATGTGTGATGATGGCTGTGGTTGTAGAAAATAAATAGGCGTATACATTTTGACACTTTGGCTACAGAGGCAGTTGGTATGTTATTCATTTTTTGTTATGATTTTTATTTTATTTTGAGCACCTTGACGCCTCTGTGATTGCCTGTTCTCAGTATGTAATGTGCGAATGAGTGATTTAAGCACCATGGACAGAGACGGACAGGCACGCGGTAGGTCTGGAAGTAAACAAGTGTTTGTGAAAGTTAACTACAATGCGTCACACAACAACAGTGAGTCTGTTTTCCTACAGAATAAGTTATTAGTGCTTTGATTCAGTATCAGCGTGACAATAGCCTCGGAACTGAGCAGACGTCTAGTGCCATGTATCCTAAATGTCACCAGCACTTCGTTGTCAGAGCCAGGAGAGAGCAGCATCGTTCCAATTCCAATCCTTTACAGTCCAGCCTACCGGTATGTTACAAATATGTGGCAGTAGTACGCCTATGTGAATAAGTAAAGAAAGGAACAACGACCTATAGCACCAAGCCGATGCTGAAGCTTATAGAGTCGTCTAGATAGGCTGCTGTCTTCAGCCCTACACAGTGAAGCGTGTGCATGCGGCTTGCTCTACATGCTTCCTCCTAAATAAACCTACGTAAGAACACACACATATTTAGCCTATTCCTCATCACTGTACAGTAAAACAAAACAGCGAGAGAGGCAGGGAGCGCGTGAAACATCTTGCTTATTTCGATCGAGGTTATTATAACGTGTGGTCGGTCTCGTCTCACCGTTTTTTCGGTGAAGCGCATGCGCACTAACATGTCTGGAATCTGCTGCAGCTTGCGCTACAGGGCTGAAGGGTCGACGCTGCCTTGGTAACGTAACAACACACCGACTGGGCAAGAGTTGGGGACCCAGATATCGTTACACCAAAGGCTCCTTCCTCCTCATTTCCTCTCCATCCATCCCTCCGTCCCTGTTTCTCCCATCAGCCGAATATGGGCGGCTGTTCCTCCGCTGTTATGGACCCGTGGATATGAAATACAGACAGGACAAAAAAATCTACAAAAATAAGAAAGAGAAGCTACATTGGTGAGTTAAATCCCGCTTTGCCTGTCATTTGTAACGGACGGGGGAAATAGTGAGTTTAACGTTAGTAGCAGCAACAACAGGGGAATAGCACGTTGTTATTATGGTCGTCATGCATTAGTAAGCGTGGATGTATCATTCGCTTTGCCATGGAGCAGTAGCACTTCCCGCGAGAAAATGTATACATTTGGTTACAGATTCATCATGCAATGAACTCAAACAAGCATAATCCGAAACCGATTATCGTTTGATTGACACGTTCTGTTTCGCCTATTTACACTGATTGATATTTGAATGTAAATCGACACGAAAGCTCTGTTCGGGTTATCTTCCTATCTAAATTGATGTATTGATCGTGGCTGCCTATATAGATAGATAGCTCTAGGATATTTTTGTAGTATGTGGAATTGACAGTTTGCCTATGCGAAACAACTGGCCATCGTTTTAGCCTAGAACAGACTAGTAATGTAACGGCTGGTTGTGATACAGCCTGGAATCGTACCCGTGTCTGGTGTGACGCCTCTAACGCTGAGATGCAGTGCCTTAGACCACTGCGCCTCTCAGGGAGCCACTCAGGAACTAGGGTTGTGTCCCAAATGGAACCCTATTCACTATATAGTACACTACTTTTAACCAGGAAGAATAGGGCTATCAGTGTTTCACAACCCACTGAGCACAGACATCAATACAACTTCTATTCCATGTTGGTTCAATGTCATTTGTAGAATCAACATTGATTGAACCAGTGTGTGCCCAGTTGGTGACTTGGTTCTAGGGTTTAGTGCAATGATATATATATAAACCCTGGATTGCTGACGCTAGTATTGACCATTGGGAGGCTTTGAAGACACTGGTTGGCCATATTGTCTCTCCCCAGTTGGAGCAGTCCTCCATGCATTACAGTGTAGTAATTTAGCAGATGCTCTCATCCAGAGCTACTTACAGGACCAATTACGGTTAAGTGCCTTGCTCAAGGGCACATTGACAGATTTGTCTCATCGTTGTCAGCTCTGGGATTTGAACCAGCAACCTTTGGTTACTTGCCCAACACTCTTGACCACTAGGCTACCTACAATATTTCACTAAAATATGTATTTATGTATTTATTTTGTAGTGGGGACAGTAACATTAGTACACTGAAAAAATATTCTTTAAGGAAAATGTTTGTCTATATTATTGAATTGTTTTGTTGTTTATCTCACTTAATATAATTGAACAGAATGCATGAAGGTGTTTGTAATAGAACAAATGTGGCAAAAATGAACGTAGACATTTTAAAAAATAATAATAATTTACAATGGAGGAGGAGTACCAAGATGGCTGCATGGTGGCTTCAATGCAATGCCCCTGGGTTTATCTAGGCTTTATATACTGTACATCTCTGGTTTAGTCTAGTGTAACAGATTATTCTTGCTAGTGTCAGGCCCATAGACAATGAGTCAACAACCATTTACCGGTCACTACTGCTGTTGTTACCTCGCGCTGTCGAAGTCAAGTTTTCACAACAGTGTCAAACTTTCTGTTGTAGAATGAAGTTTTCTGTGCTGTATGTTGTACTTTTCTTTTCGATGTTGTTATTGTGTTACCAGTGTATTGAAATATTTGGCTTAGAGTTTGGTTGGTTGCTTCTCTTGAACAAATTTTGAATAACCTTTTTCAAGATCTTGTATATTATGTGTGTAAATTAATGCCATGTTGTCATTTTGTTAT
Source organism: Oncorhynchus keta (assembly GCF_023373465.1). Lineage (NCBI taxonomy): Eukaryota > Metazoa > Chordata > Actinopteri > Salmoniformes > Salmonidae > Oncorhynchus > Oncorhynchus keta. The sequence continues at coordinate 73,950,180 of NC_068455.1, read as the reverse complement.
TACAGGTTAGTTGCAATATACTTTGCTTGAGTGAAAGGACATTCAAACTGCTTGATATTATCTGGGTCGTTTTGTAGGCTCCTGAGACGGCACTTAAACTTGACTTGGAGCTTAAAGATCTGGATTAGTGGATAGTCCAGTAAGTACAAGAGGTTGAAAAGATTTCTTTGGTTAAACTTGGAACAGTTGAAGACAGTGATCAAACAGTCATGTCATTATTGATTGGAGGGGATTTCTCATTTTAAATGGATCAACTAAATGTTTTATGATGTTAGGCCTTTGTAGAACTGTATACACAGAGAGAGAGGGATGAGAGAGAGAGAGAGAGAGAGAGAGAGAGAGAGAGAGAGAGAGAGAGAGAGAGAGAGAGAGAGAGAGAGAGAGAGAGAGAGAGAGAGAGAGAGAGACAGAGACAGAGAGAGAGAGAGAGAGAGAGAGAGAGACAGAGACAGAGAGAGGAGGGATGAGAGAGAGAGAGAGAGAGAGAGAGAGAGAGAGAGAGAGAGAGAGAGAGAGAGAGAGAGAGAGAGAAAGAAAGATGAAGAGAGACAGAGGGAGTGGGATGAGAGAGAGAGATACAGAGAGAGAGAGAAAGATGAAGAGAGACAGAGGGAGAGAGAGACAGAGAGGGACAGAGAGAGAGAGAAACAGAGAGAGAGAGAGAGAGAGAACAGAGAGAGTAAGAGAGTAAGAGAGAGAGAGAAGAGTAGTAGTAGGCAGTCTGAATCCAATCATATTGTATTTGTCACATGCTTTGTAAATAACAGATGTAGGCTAACATTGAAATGCTTACTTATGTGTCCATTTCCAACAATACAGAGTTAAAGATTGATATATAAAACATTTAAATAGTGACATGAGGGATAAATACACATTGAATAATGTATAGTAAAAAATAACATGGTTATATCCAGGTTTTGCAGGGGTAGGGGTACGAGGTAGTTGTGGTCATTACAGTATGTGTAGGTAGAGGTACGAGGTAGTTGTGGTCATTACAGTATGTGTAGGTAGAGGTACGAGGTAGTTGTGGTCATTACAGTATGTGTAGGTAGAGTACGAGGTAGTTGTGGTCATTACAGTATGTGGAGGTAGGGGTACGAGGTAGTTGTGGTAGTTACAGTATGTGTGGGTAGGTGTACGGGGTAGTTGTGGTAGCTTCAGTATGTGGAGGTAGGGTACGAGGTTGTTGTGGTCGTTACAGTATGTGTAGGTAGTGTACGAGGTAGTTGTGGTAGCTACAGTATGTGTAGGTAGGGTACGAGGTAGTTGTGGTAGTTACAGTATGTGTAGGTAGGGTACGAGGTAGTTGTGGTAGTTACAGTATGTGTAGGTAGGGTACGAGGTAGTTGTGGTAGTTACAGTATGTGTAGGTAGGGTACGAGGTAGTTGTGGTGGTTACAGTATGTGCAGGTAGGGTACGAGGTAGTTGTGGTAGTTACAGTATGTGCAGGTAGGGGTACGAGGTAGTTGTGGTAGTTACAGTATGTGGAGGTAGGGTACGAGGTAGTTGTGGTAGCTTCAGTATGTGTATGTGTAGGTAGGTGTACGAGGTAGTTGTGGTAGTTACAGTATGTGTAGGTAGTGTTACAGTAAGGTAGTTGTGTAGTTACAGTATGTGTAGGGTACGAGGTAGTTGTGGTAGCTACAGTATGTGTAGGTAGTGTACAAGGTAGTTGTGGTAGTTACAGTATGTGTAGGTAGTGTACGAGGTAGTTGTGGTAGCTACAGTATGTGTAGGTAGGGTACGAGGTAGTTGTGGTAGCTACAGTATGTATAGGTAGTGTACGAGGTAGTTGTGGTAGCTACAGTATGTGTAGGTAGGGTACGAGGTAGTTGTGGTAGCTACAGTATGTGCAGGTAGGGTACGAGGTAGTTGTGGTAGTTACAGTATGTGTAGGTAGTGTACAAGGTAGTTGTGGTAGTTACAGTATGTGTAGGTAGGGGTACGAGGTAGTTGTGGTAGCTACAGTATGTGTAGGTTGGGGTACGAGGTAGGTGTGGTAGTTACAGTATTTGTGGGTAGGTGTACGGAGTAGTTGTGGTAGTTACAGTATGTGCAGGTAGGGTACGAGGTAGTTGTGGTCATTACAGTATGTGTAGGTAGGGTACGAGATAGTTGTGGTCATTACAGTCTGTGTAGGTAGGGTATGAGTGCATACATTCTACGTATGGGTGGTCCGGGAATCGAACCCTCGTTACAAGCGCCATGCTCCTGAGCTACAGAAGGACCTAGGCGTACAGGCATACAGGCAAAGGTGGACACACACACACATACACACATACACACACACACACATGCACACATGCACACATACACACACACACACACACACGCACGCACGCACGCACGCACGCACGCACGCACGCACGCACGCACGCACACACACACACACACACACACACACACACACACACACACACGCATACGCACCCACACACATACACACCCACACACATACAAACACACACACGCATACGCACCCACACACATACACACCCACACACATACAAACACACACACAAAAACGTACACGCAAAAACACAAACACACAAACGTACACACAAACGTACACACAAAAACACACACATACACACACACACACATACAAACATAAGGACGCCTGAAGCAGTCATATGTTTACTCTGCGATATTCACACTTTGTCTGTCGTCACGTTGATCGATAAGGCTGGGTGTTGGTCCAATGTGATTATAGATCTATCAATCAGAGTCATTGATCTGCTGCAGATTTCTGTCATCTATCTGGGTAGTGTGTAGTAAGGAGACTGGGTAGTGTGTAGTGAGGAGACTGGGTAGTGTGTAGTGAGGAGACTGGGTAGTGTGTAGTGAGGAGACTGGGTAGTGTGTAGTGAGGAGACTGGGTAGTGTATAGTAAGGAGACTGGGTAGTGTGTAGTGTGTAGTGAGGAGACTGGGTAGTGTGTAGTGTGTAGTGAGGAGACTGGGTAGTGTGTAGTGAGGAGACTGGGTAGTGTGTAGTGTGTAGTGAGGAGACTGGGTAGTGTGTAGTGTGTAGTGAGGAGATTGGGTAGTGTGTAGTGAGGAGACTGGGTAGTGTATAGTAAGGAGACTGGGTAGTGTATAGTAAGGAGACTGGGTAGTGTATAGTAAGGAGACTGGGTAGTGTGTAGTGAGGAGACTGGGTAGTGTATAGTAAGGAGACTGGGTAGTGTGTAGTGAGGAGACTGGGTAGTGTGTAGTGAGGAGACTGGGTAGTGTGTAGTGAGGAGACTGGGTAGTGTGTAGTGAGGAGACTGGGTAGTGTGTAGTGAGGACTGGGTAGTGTGTAGTGAGGAGACTGGGTAGTGTGTAGTGAGGAGACTGGGTAGTGTGTGTGAGGGGACTGGGTAGTGTGTAGTGTGTAGTGAGGAGACTGGGTAGTGTGTGTGAGGGGACTGGGTAGTGTGTAGTGTGTAGTGAGGAGACTGGGTAGTGTGTGTGAGGGGACTGGGTAGTGTGTAGTGTGTAGTGAGGAGACTGGGTAGTATGTGTGAGGGGACTGGGTAGTGTGGAGGAGGAGACTGGGTAGTGTGTAGTGTGTAGTGAGGAGACTGGGTATTGTGTAGTGTGTAGTGAGGAGACTGGGTAGTGTGTAGTGTGTAGTGAGGAGACTGGGTAGTGTGTAGTGTGTAGTGAGGAGACTGGGTAGTGTGTAGTGTGTAGTGAGGAGACTGGGTAGTGTGTAGTAAGGAGACTGGGTAGTGTATAGTGAGGAGACTGGGTAGTGTGTAGTGAGGAGATTGGGTAGTGTGTAGTGAGGAGACTGGGTAGTGTGTAGTGAGGAGACTGGGTAGTGTATAGTAAGGAGACTGGGTAGTGTATAGTAAGGAGACTGGGTAGTGTGTAGTGAGGAGACTGGGTAGTGTATAGTAAGGAGACTGGGTAGTGTGTAGTGTGTAGTGAGGAGACTGGGTAGTGTGTAGTGTGTAGTGAGGAGACTGGGTAGTGTGTAGTGAGGAGACTGGGTAGTGTGTAGTGAGGAGACTGGGTAGTGTGTAGTGTGTAGTGAGGAGACTGGGTAGTGTGTAGTAAGGAGACTGGGTAGTGTATAGTGAGGAGACTGGGTAGTGTGTAGTGAGGAGATTGGGTAGTGTGTAGTGAGGAGACTGGGTAGTGTGTAGTGAGGAGACTGGGTAGTGTATAGTAAGGAGACTGGGTAGTGTATAGTAAGGAGACTGGGTAGTGTGTAGTGAGGAGACTGGGTAGTGTATAGTAAGGAGACTGGGTAGTGTGTAGTGAGGAGACTGGGTAGTGTGTAGTGAGGAGATTGGGTAGTGTGTAGTGAGGAGACTGGGTAGTGTGTAGTGAGGAGACTGGGTAGTGTGTAGTGAGGACTGGGTAGTGTGTAGTGAGGAGACTGGGTAGTGTGTAGTGAGGAGACTGGGTAGTGTGTGTGAGGGGACTGGGTAGTGTGTAGTGTGTAGTGAGGAGACTGGGTAGTGTGTGTGAGGGGACTGGGTAGTGTGTAGTGAGGAGACTGGGTAGTGTGTGTGAGGGGACTGGGTAGTGTGTAGTGTGTAGTGAGGAGACTGGGTAGTGTGTGTGAGGGGACTGGGTAGTGTGGAGTGAGGAGACTGGGTAGTGTGTAGTGTGTAGTGAGGAGACTGGGTAGTGTGTAGTGTGTAGTGAGGAGACTGGGTAGTGTGTAGTGTGTAGTGAGGAGACTGGGTAGTGTGTAGTGTGTAGTGAGGAGACTGGGTAGTGTGTAGTGAGGAGACTGGGTAGTGTGTAGTGTGTAGTGAGGAGACTGGGTAGTGTGTAGTGTGTAGTGAGGAGACTGGGTAGTGTGTAGTGAGGAGACTGGGTAGTGTGTAGTAAGGAGACTGGGTAGTGTATAGTGAGGAGACTGGGTAGTGTGTAGTGAGGAGATTGGGTAATGTGTAGTGAGGAGACTGGGTAGTGTGTAGTGAGGAGACTGGGTAGTGTATAGTAAGGAGACTGGGTAGTGTATAGTAAGGAGACTGGGTAGTGTGTAGTGAGGAGACTGGGTAGTGTATAGTAAGGAGACTGGGTAGTGTATAGTAAGGAGACTGGGTAGTGTATAGTGAGGAGACTGGGTAGTGTATAGTAAGGAGACTGGGTAGTGTGTAGTGAGGAGACTGGGTAGTGTGTAGTGAGGAGATTGGGTAGTGTGTAGTGAGGACTGGGTAGTGTGTAGTGAGGAGACTGGGTAGTGTGTAGTGAGGAGATTGGGTAGTGTGTAGTGAGGAGACTGGGTAGTGTGTAGTGAGGAGACTGGGTAGTGTGTAGTGAGGACTGGGTAGTGTGTAGTAAGGAGACTGGGTAGTGTGTAGTGTGTAGTGAGGAGACTGGGTAGTGTATGGTAAGGAGACTGGGTAGTGTGTAGTGAGGAGACTGGGTAGTGTATAGTAAGGAGACTGGGTAGTGTGTAGTGAGGAGACTGGGTAGTGTGTAGTGAGGAGACTGGGTAGTGTATAGTAAGGAGACTGGGTAGTGTGTAGTGAGGAGACTGGGTAGTGTATAGTAAGGAGACTGGGTAGTGTGTAGTGAGGAGACTGGGTAGTGTGTAGTGAGGAGACTGGGTAGTGTGTAGTAAGGAGACTGGGTAGTGTGTAGTGAGGAGACTGGGTAGTGTATAGTAAGGAGACTGGGTAGTGTGTAGTGAGGAGACTGGGTAGTGTGTAGTGTGTAGTGATGAGACTGGGTAGTGTGTGTGAGGGGACTGGGTAGTGTGTAGTGAGGAGACTGGGTCATGTGTGAGGGGACTGGGTAGTGTGTAGTGTGTAGTGAGGAGACTGGGTAGTGTGTGTGAGGGGACTGGGTAGTGTGTAGTGAGGAGACTGGGTAGTGTGTAGTGTGTAGTGTGTAGTGAGGAGACTGGGTAGTGTGTAGTGTGTAGTGAGGAGACTGGGTAGTGTGTAGTGTGTAGTGAGGAGCCTGGGTAGTGTGTAGTGTGTAGTGAGGAGACTGGGTAGTGTGTGTGAGGGGACTGGGTAGTGTGTAGTGAGGAGACTGGGTAGTGTGTGTGAGGGGAGGCAGGAGATTTCCTGAGCTCTCACATCTTAACTGGGCTACCTGCTTTCCTGCCTTTCTACCTTCCTTCTCATTGGACTTCTGAGAGAGGCAAACAAATAGACCGTACGATCCTGTAATGCTTTGCTTGTAACTACGTCCTACTCATCCTGAGAGGTATCAGGGTGCCTTACACTCTGTGGTGTATCCATCTAGGTCAGTTTCATGACTTGTCTCCAAACCTGCTACAACCCTTCAGTCTGCTCCCTAAGCCCTCAGATCTACACCTTGCCCTAGCTACAGTCCCTTGCCTTTGCCCCTAGCTCCTACCGCAGCTCTTACCCCTCTTTCTTTCTCTTTCTCTAACCCAGTTCTTGTCCTAACCCCATTTCCCAGCACTGGGCAAATACCCATGTCCCAGTCCCAGTCCCATTCCCCAGCCAGGCCTTCACTCTACAGATTGTGCCGATAGACATGGCAGCTCAGTTTCTAGCTCCTAAGCAACTTAAAGCAACTAAGAACGGTTGGATATCAGAGTGGCGGAAACTCGCCAGCATTTCGATTAGAAATAAGACTTTCCTGAATTGGATCCTTTGTTCGTACCCCCCCCAGGGGATTGAATGTATCCCAGAGGCTGCTCCAAGAGGCCATCGGCGGAGAAGAGGTATTCAGAGTGGACTTTTAGTCTGACTCCTGAGTCAATATATGAATACCTCTTCTCCGCCATCCACCCCTAGTGTATTACTCACTAATGTTCAGTCCCTGGATGATAAAAGTAAATGAGCTCAGGACGAGGATCTCCTTCCAGAGAGACATCAGGGACTGTAACATACTCTGTTTCACGGAATCATGGTTCTCTAATGATATACTGTCGCCGTCCATTCGGCCAGCTGGGTTCTCAGTACAATGTGCAGACAGGAATAAAGAACTCTCTGGGAAGGAGAAAGTCGGAGGTGTATATTTCATTATTAACTAATCATGGCGTGATTGTGGTAACGTACAGGAACTCAGGTCCTTTTGTTCAACTGACCTAGAATACCTCACAATCAAATCCGGACCGCATTACCTCCCTAGAGAATTCGCTTTGGTTATTGTCACAGCCGTGTATATTCCCGGTCAAGGCGATACCACGATGTCTCTCAAGGAACTATACTGGACATTGTGCAAACTAGAAACCGCATACCCTGAGGCTGCATTTATTGTACCTGGAGACTTTAACAAAGTAAATCTGAGGAAGACTCTACCAGAGTTCTATCAACACATTACCTGTAGTACTCGCGTGTCAAAACTCTCGACCATTGTTACCCGCCCTTCCGGAATGGTTACAAGGCCCTCCCCTGCACCCCTTCGGCAAACAGATTAGGACTCCATTCTGCTCCTCCCTTCCTATAGGCAGAAATTCAAAACAGGAAGTACCTGTGCTAAGGTCTAGTCAGTGCTGGTCTGACCAATCGGAATCAATGCCCACCACTGTTCCTGTACCCAAGAAAGCGACGGTAACTGAACTAAATGACCATCGCCCAGTAGGACTGACTTCTGTCATCATGAAGTGCTTTGAGAGGCTACTTAAGGATCATATAACATCCACCTTAGCCAACACCGTAGACCCACTTCAATTTGTAGACCGCCACAATAGATCCACAGACGATGCAATCTCCATCGCACTGCACACTGCTCTCTCCCATCTGGACAAGAGGAATACCTAAGTAATAATGATGTTTGTATTTATTATGGATCATTCAGCAAACTTAAAGCAGTTATACATTTTTTCAAACATTACAATATATTCATATACAGATTTCACAAAATATTATGTGTGTACAATAGTTTTTATCAACAATTTCTCTTAGCCAATCATCAGTCATTTGTGTAAGTGCTGTGCTTGTTGAATGTCCTTATAAGTGTGCTGAAAGTCTGTTGTCAATTTATTTACTGTAAAATAGCATTTTATCTTGTCACGAACGTCGTCTTGAAACTGACCGGACCAAGGTGCAGCGTGGGGAGCGTAAATGTTTCTTTATTATAAATGACACCAAAAAACAAGAAACAACAAAAAACGAACGTGACTCTTACGAGGGCTACACAGGCCACTAACAAAGACAACTACCTAGAAGATACAAAAGGAAAACAGGCTGCCTAAGTATGACTCCCAATCAGACACAACGATAGACAGCTGTCCCTGACTGAGAACCATACTCGGCCAAAACATAGAAACACAGAACATAGAGTTTCCCACCCGAGTCACACCCTGACCAACCAAACATAGAGAATAAAAAGATTTCTACGGTCAGGGCGTGACATATCTGGTCAAACACTATTTTTTTCCAAAAGTTTCCAAAGGGTTGGTAACAGGCTGATTGGTCAGCTATTTGAGCCAGTAAAGAAGGTTTTACTATCTTTAGGTAAGGGAAAAACTTTTGCTTCCCTCCAAGCCTGAGGGCACTCACGTTCTAGTAGGCTTAAATTGAAGATATGGCAAATATGAGTGGCAATATCATCCGCTATTATGCTCAGTCATTTTCCATCCAAGTTGTCCGACCCCGGTGGCTTGTCATTGTTGATAGACAACAATCATCTTTTCACCTCTTCCACACTTACTTTACGGAATTCAAAATGACAATGCTTCTCTTTCATTATTTGGTCAGTTATACTTGTGATGTGTAGTATCAGCGTTTGTTGCTGGCATGTCATACCTAAGTTTGTTAATCTTGCCAATGAAAAAAGCATTAAAGTAGTTGACAATATCAGTGGGCTGTGTGATGAATGAGCCATCTGATTCAATGAATGATGGAGCGGAGTTTGCCTTTTTGCCCAAAATTTCATTTAAGGTGCTCCTAAGCATTTGAGTTTATTTATCTTTGTTTCAAAGTGTAGTTTGAATGCAGCTTATTGACTACAGCTCAGCATTCAACATCATAGTACCATCCGAGCTCATCATTATGCTCACGCCCTGGGTCTGAACTCCGCCCTGTGTAACTGGGTCCTGGATTTCCTATATCACCGCCTAGTATGGCAAAAGATAATCAAGGATGTACTGTATTCTAGTCAATACGGTGTGTACTGTATCCTAGTCAATACAGTGTGTACTGTATCCTAGTCAATACAGTGTGTACTGTATTCTAGTCAATACAGTGTGTACTGTATTCTAGTCAATACAGTGTGTACTGTATCCTAGTCAATACAGTGTGTACTGTATTCTAGTCAATACAGTATGTACTGTATTCTAGTCAATACAGTGTGTACTTATCCAGTCAATACAGTGTGTACTGTATTCTAAAATACAGTGTTTACTGTATTTTAGTCAATACAGTGTGTACTGTATCCTAGTCAATACGGTGTGTACTGTATCCTAGTCAATACAGTGTGTACTGTATCCTAGTCAATACAGTATGTACTGTATCCTAGTCAATACAGGGTGTACTGTATTCTAGTCAATACAGTGTGTACTGTATTCTAGTCAATACAGTATGTACTGTATTCTAGTCAATACGGTGTGTACTGTATCCTAGTCAATACAGTGTGTACTGTATCCTAGTCAATACAGTGTGTACTGTATTCTAGTCAATACAGTGTGTACTGTATTCTAGTCAATACAGTGTGTACTGTATCCTAGTCAATACCAGTACCCCTTGACTTTTTCCACATTTTGTTACGTAACAGCATTATTCTAAAATGGATTATTTATATATTTTTATCGTCATTCTACAGTCCAGGTGTGCCTGATTGGGCACAGGTGTGCGTAATGAGGGTTGCCAGGTGTGCGTAATGAGGGTTGCTATGTGTGCGTAATGAGGGTGTCCAGGTGTGCGTAATGAGGGTGCCAGGTGTGCGTAATGAGGGTGTCCAGGTGTGCGTAATGAGGGTTGCCAGGTGTGCGTAATGAGGGTTGCCAGGTGGGCGTAATGAGGGTGTCCAGGTGTGCGTAATGAGGGTTGCCAGGTGTGCGTAATGAGGGTTGCCAGGTGTGCGTAATGAGGGTGCCAGGTGTGCGTAATGAGGGTTGCCAGGTGTGCGTAATGAGGGTTGCCAGGTGGGCGTAATGAGGGTGTCCAGGTGTGCGTAATGAGGGTGTCCAGGTGTGCGTAATGAGGGTTGCCAGGTGTGCGTAATGAGGGTTGCCAGGTGTGCGTAATGAGGGTTGCCAGGTGGGCGTAATGAGGGTGTCCAGGTGTGCGTAATGAGGGTTGCCAGGTGGGCGTAATGAGGGTTGCCAGGTGTGCGTAATGAGGGTTGCCAGGTGTGCGTAATGAGGGTTGCCAGGTGTGCGTAATGAGGGTTGCCAGGTGGGCGTAATGAGGGTGTCCAGGTGTGCGTAATGAGGGTGTCCAGGTGTGCGTAATGAGGGTTGCCAGGTGTGCGTAATGAGGGTTGCCAGGTGTGCGTAATGAGGGTTGCCAGGTGTGCGTAATGATGTGTTGCCAGGAACGGTGGTTAGTAGACTGTCGACGTCAAGCGCCTGAGAGGTGGAGCAGGAGTAGACGTGACACAATAACTGGTTATACCACCTTCAGCTGCAGTGACTGCAACCAAATGCTTTCAGTGTTTTAACTCCGCTACATTTGTGGGTTTTCAAGCATGAACTTCTCGTTTCAAGTGCTGCCACAACATCTCAATTGGGATTAGTTCTGGACTTTGACTAGGCCATCCCAAAACTTCAAATGTGTTGCCTTTTAGCCATTTTTATGTAGAACTGATTTTGTGTTTTGATGCATGACCCAGCTAAGCTTCAGGCTCAGCTCACAGACAGATGGAATGTGGAATGCAGTGTTTGGTTTTTGCCAGGAATACTGGGACCCATGTCATCCAAAAAGTTGGACTACATTGCTTGTCCGAATATTTATTTGACTTTTAGGTTTGTGTGTATTGTTAGATATTACTGCACAGTTGGAGCTAGGAACACAAGCATTTCGCTTACACCCACAATAACATCTGCTAAACAACATTTGATTTGAGTATAGGCTCATACCCATCTCTGTAACCCAGAGAGCTCCGTGCTGTGTGAGAGGAAAGAATGCCAACCCAGTGTGTATGGATGACTTGTTGAGATTGTGCTGAGGGCAACACATTTATTTGTCTCTGATAAACGGGGTCAGAGAGGGAGGGGGAGTTAACACACAAAGCACACTGGCATACTATCTCTCTCTATCTATCTATCTATCTATCTATCTATCTATCTATCTATCTATCTATCTATCTATCTATCTATCTCTCTCTCTCTCTCTCTCTCTCTCTCTCTCTCTCTCTCTCTCTCTCTCTCTCTCTCTATCTATCTATCTCTCTCTCTCTCTCTCTCTCTCTCTCTCTCTCTCTCTCTATTAAATTAAATTCAAAGGGCTTTATTGGCATGGGATAATATACAAAAGTGAAATAAACAATAAAAATGAACAGTAAACATTACACATACAGCAGTTTCAAAACAATAAAGACGTGACACGTCATATTATGTATATATACAGTGTTGTAATGATGTACAAATGATTAAAGTACAAAAGGCAAAATAAATGAGCATAAATATGGGTTGTATTTACAATAGTGTTTGTTCTTCACTGGTTGACCTTTTCTCGTGGCAACAGGTCACAAATCTTGCTGCTGTGATGGAACACTGGTATTTCACCCAGTAGATATAGGAGTTTATCAAAATTGGATTTGTTTTCGAATTCTTTGTGGATCTGTGTAATCTGAGGAAAATATGTGTCTCTAATATGGTCATACATTTGGCAGGAGGTTAGGAAGTGCAGCTCAGTTTCCACCTCATTTTGTGGGCAGTGTGAATGTAGCCTGTCTTCTCTTGAGAGCCAGGTCTGCCTATGGCTGCCTTTCTCAATAGCAAGGCTATGCTCACTGAGTCTGTACATAGTCAAAGCTTTCCTTAAGTTTGTGTCAGTCACAGTGGTCAGGTATTCTGCCACTGTGTACTCTCTGTTTAGGGCCAAATATAATTCTAGTTTGCTCGTTTTTTTTGTTAATGCTTTCCAATGTGTCAAGTAATTATCCTTTGGTTATCTCATGATTTGGTTGGGTCTAATTGTGCTGCTGTCCTGGGGCTCTGTGGGGTCTGTTTGTGTTTGTGAACAGAGCCCCAGGACCAGCTTGCTTAGGGGGCTCTTCTCCAGGTTCATCTCTCTGTAGGTGATGGCTTTGTTATGGAAGGTTTGGGAATCGCTTCCTTTTAGGTGGTTGTAGAATTGAGCGTCTCTTTTCTGGATTTTGATAATTAGCGGGTATCGGCCTAATTCTGCTCTGCATGCATTATTTGGTGTTCTACGTTGTACACAGGGGATATTTTTTGCAGAATTCTGCATGCAGTCTCAATTTGTTTGTTTTTTGTCCCATTTTGTGAATTCTTGGTTGGTCAGCGGACCCCAGACCTCACAACCATAAAGGGCAACGGGTTCTATAACTGAATCAAGTATTTTTAGCCATGTTGTCACGTTCGGCGTAAAGATCGAGGCACAACGTGGTTCTCTTTTAATGAATGAAACGCTTAACAAAACCAACAAAAGAACCGTGAAGCTATACAGACAGGCAACTAAACATCGTCAAGATCCCACAACACAAATGAGGTAAATGGCTACCTAAATATGATCCCCAATCAGAGACAACGATAAACAGCTGTCTCTGATTGGGAACCATATCAGGCCAACATAGACATACCAAAACCCTAGACATACAAAAACTAGAGTACCCACCCTAGTCACACCCTGACCTAACCAAAATATATAGAAAAACAGATATCTAAGGTCAGGACGTGACACATATCCTAATTGGTATGTCAAATTTGATGTTCATTTTGATGGTATAGAAGGCCCTTCTTGCTTTGTCTCTCAGATTGTTCACAACTTTGTGGAAGTTACCTGTGGCGCTGATGTTTAGGCCGAGTCTAGATTAAATTAGTATTTGTGGTCCTGGCAACTGGACCTTTTTTGGAACACCATTATTTTGGTCTTACTGAGATTTACTGTCAGGGCCCAGGTCTGGCAGAATCTGTGCAGAAGATCTAGGTGCTGCTGTCGACCCTCCTTAGTTGGGGACAGAAGCTCCAGTTCATCAGCAAACTGTAGACATTTGACTTCCCATTCTAGTAGGGTGAGGCCGGGTGCTGTAGACTGTTCTGTTTCCCAATTAGTTTGTTTATACACCACATGACCAAAAGTATGTGGACATGTGCTCGTCAGACATCTACTTCCAAATCAGGGGCATTCATATGGAGTTGTTCCCCCTTTGTTGCTATAACAGCCTCCACTCTTCTGGGAAGGCCTTCCATTAGATGCTGGAACATTGCTCTGGGGACTTGCTTCCATTCAGCCATAAGGGCATTAGTGAAGTTGGGCACTGATGTTGGGCGATTAGGCCTGGCTCATAGTCGGCATTCCAACTCGGTAGTGAGTGTTGCAACCGATGACAGACGATTTTTGTGCGCTACGCGCTTCAGCACTCAGTGGTCCCGTTCTGTGAGCTTGTGTGACCTACCAGTTCGCGACTGAGCCGTTGTTGCTCATAGACATTTCCACTTCACCACAACAGCACATACAGTTGACCAGGGCAGCTCTAGCAGGGCAAATATTTGACAAACTGACTTGTTGTGAAGGTGACATCCTATGACGGTGCCACGTTGAAAGTCGCTGAGCTCTTCAGTAAGACCACTCTAATGCCAATGTTTGTCTATGGAGATTGCATGGCTGTGTGCTCGATGTTATACACCTGTCAGCAACTGGTTTGTTAGTTTGTAGATTAGGGTGTGCAGGGTGAATACGTGGTTGGTCATACGGACATTTGGTAAAAATACAATTTGACATTTGCTCAGTACATTGTTTTCACTGAGGAAATGTACGAGTCTGCTGTTAATGTCAATGCAGAGGATTTTCCTTAGGTTGCTGTTGACGCATATCCCACGGTAGTTATTGGGGTCAAATTTGTCTCCACTTTTGTGGATTGGGGTGATCAGTCCTTGGGGAAGATGCCATAGATAACTCTTCATGTTGTTGTTTGTTTAGTGTGTTCCAATCCTCCCAGAAGTGGTTAGATTCTATGGATTGTGTTGATTTCTGACCTGCTGTTCCTTCTTTTTCCATAGCGTATTTCTGTATTGTTTTAGTGATTCACTATAGTGAAGCCTCTGGTTTTCTGTGTCTCTGTTTTTGGTTCAATAGGTTTCTCACTTCCTTTCTTAGTTTATGCATTGGTCACATATTCACATGTTATTGTAAGTGTAGTGAAATGCTTGTGCTTCTAGTTCCCGACAGTGCAGCAATATCTAACAGTGAATATCTAACAATCACATTTGCTAACCATTTGTCATTGTTGCTCATTTTCTTTGGTTGTCTGCTTGAAATGTTTATATTTGACAGGAAAGCTAAAAGGTCAAATATACTGTTTATGCCAAGTTTACACCTTCAACATTACAGTGGTGCGTTCTTAGTCCCCTCCTGTACTCCCTGTTCACCCACGACTGCGTAGTCGAGCACAACTCCAACACCATCATTACATTTGCTGATGACACAACAGTGGTAGGCCTGACAACGATGAGACAGCCTATGGGGAGGAGGTCAGAGACCTGGCCGTGTGGTGCTGGGACAACAACCTCTCCCCCAACGTGAGCAAGACAAAACAGATGATTGTGGACTACAGACAAAGGAGGGCCGAAAATTGCTGCCTTGTAGAGGTGGACCTGGTCGTAAAAGGCTGTTCAAGTCCAGGGTGGAGTGGTGGGTCAGGTAGACATTAGGTTTTGGGGCACAGTCCTGGGAAATGTGTTCATTCTGCTGTGTGGTGGCAGGGGGAAAGTATTTTCCTGGTACCAGGGTGGAGATGACCACTTGTGCGTTGGGGAAAGAGGAAGAAGCTTTTTCAATCACTCCCTTCAGTGCTGTGGCCACCCTTTCCTGCTCTGCTCTCAGGTCGTTTGTGCCAGTGTGAATTATGATGTGGATGGGGGACCCCAGTCTGTCCTCTGACAACAGCTCCAGGGCATACCTAATGTTTGGGCACCAGAGTTTGGCCACTTTGTGTTTTGGGGAAAATGTTTATTCACTTGAATGTATTTCCCATTTGAGTCATTGAAGAGCACAATCTCTGGGAAGGGGTGGGGTCTGTTAGGAGGGGGTGGGGTCTGTTAGGAGGGGGTGGGGTCTGTTAGGAGGGGTGGGGTCTGTTAGGAGGGGGTGGGGTCTGTTAGGAGGAAGGGGGTGGGGTCTGTTAGGAGGGGTGGGGTCTGTTAGGAGGGTGGGGTCTGTTAGGAAGGGGTGGGGTCTGTTAGGAGGGGGCGGGGGAGGAGGGGTGGGGTCTGTTGGGAAGGGGTGGGGTCTGTTAGGAGGGGTGGGGTCTGTTAGGCGGGGGTGGGGTCTGTTATGAGGGGGTGGGGTCTGTTAGGAGGGTGGGGTGGAGTCTGTTGGGAAGGGGTGGGGTCTGTTAGGCGGGGGTGGGGTCTGTTAGGAGGGGGTGGGGTCTGTTGGGTTCGTGGGTCCTGTGTTGTCTGTCCCATTGTGGTGTTGAGGTTGTAGTCCAGGTCTGAGGTGGGCTGTTCTGCTGGCTTCTCTCAGTGTCCTGCACTCTGTCACACCTCAGCTTTCTCACCTCCTCCTTCACTGCTGTTAGCTGTTCCTTGTGTTCCTCTCCCTCCTCCTTCACTGCTGTTAGCTGTTCCTTGTGTTCCCCTCCCTCCTCCTTCACTGCTGTTAGCTGTTCCATGTGTTCCTCTCCCTCCTCCTTCACTGCTGTTAGCTGTTCCATGTGTTCCTCTCCCTCCTCCTTCACTGCTGTTAGCTGTTCCATGTGTTCCTCTCCCTCCTCCTTCACTGCTGTTAGCTGTTCCATGTGTTCCCCTCCCTCCTCCTTCACTGCTGTTAGCTGTTCCATGTGTTCCTCTCCCTCCTCCTTCACTGCTGTTAGCTGTTCCATGTGTTCCCCTCCCTCCTCCTTCACTGCTGTTAGCTGTTCCATGTGTTCCTCTCCCTCCTCCTTCACTGCTGTTAGCTGTTCCATGTGTTCCCCTCCCTCCTCCTTCACTACTGTTAGCTGTTCCATGTGTTCCTCTCCCTCCTCCTTCACTGCTGTTAGCTGTTCCATGTGTTCCCCTCCCTCCTCCTTCACTGCTGTTAGCTGTTCCATGTGTTCCTCTCCCTCCTCCTTCACTGCTGTTAGCTGTTCCATGTGTTCCCCTCCCTCCTCCTTCACTGCTGTTAGCTGTTCCATGTGTTCCTCTGTCTCCTCCTTCACTGCTGTTAGCTGTTCCATGTGTTCCCCTCCCTCCTCCTTCACTGCTGTTAGCTGTGATGTGTTCCCCTCCCTCCTCCTTCACTGCTGTTAGCTATTCCATGTGTTCCTCTCCCTCCTCCTTCACGGCTGTTAGCTGTTCCATGTGTTCCTCTCCCTCCTCCTTCACTGCTGTTAGCTGTTCCATGTGTTCCTCTCCTTCACTGCTGTTAGCTGTTCCTTGTGTTCCCCCCCCTCCTCCTTCACTGCTGTTAGCTGTTCCATGTGTTCCCCTCCCTCCTCCTTCACTGCTGTTAGCTGTTCCATGTGTTCCCCCCCTCCTCCTTCACTGCTGTTCCCCCTCCTCCTTCACTAGCTGTTCCATGCGTTCCTCTCCCTCCTCCTTCACTGCTGTTAGCTGTTCCATGTGTTCCCCTCCCTCCTCCTTCACTGCTGTTAGCTGTTCCATGTGTTCCCCTCCCTCCTCCTTCACTGCTGTTAGCTGTACCATGTGTTCCTCTCCCTCCTCCTTCACTGCTGTTAGCTGTTCCATGTGTTCCTCTCCCTCCTCCTTCACTGCTGTTAGCTGTTCCATGTGTTCCCCTCCCTCCTCCTTCACTGCTGTTAGCTGTTCCATGTGTTCCCCTCCCTCCTCCTTCACTGCTGTTAGCTGTTCCATGTGTTCCCCTCCCTCCTCCTTCACTGCTGTTAGCTGTTCCATGTGTTCCCCTCCCTCCTCCTTCACTGCTGTTAGCTGTTCCATGTGTTCCCCTCCCTCCTCCTTCACTGCTGTTAGCTGTTCCATGTGTTCCTCTCCCTCCTCCTTCACTGCTGTTAGCTGTGATGTGTTCCTCTCCCTCCCCCTTCACTGCTGTTATCTGTTCCATGTGTTCCCCTCCCTCCTCCTTCACTGCTGTTAGCTGTTCCATGTGTTCCTCTGTCTCCTCCTTCACTGCTGTTAGCTGTTCCATGTGTTCCCCTCCCTCCTCCTTCACTGCTGTTAGCTGTTCCATGTGTTCCTCTCCCTCCTCCTTCACTGCTGTTAGCTGTTCCATGTGTTCCCCTCCCTCCTCCTTCACTACTGTTAGCTGTTCCATGTGTTCCTCTCCCTCCTCCTTCACTGCTGTTAGCTGTTCCATGTGTTCCCCTCCCTCCTCCTTCACTGCTGTTAGCTGTTCCATGTGTTTCTCTTCCTCCTCCTTCAGTGTTGTTAGCTGTGCTGTTTTTTTCTCTCTCCTGAAGTTGTCTCATCTCAGTCCGGTGTGTAACCAGCTCTCTCAGAAAGCTTTCTATCTCCACCTTCAGCCATCTGGGTCTTGTTGGAGGGGTGTTGTTGTGCCGGTCTATTTTGTGGAGTGGAGTGTCTGGACTAGCTGTCTGAGCTCCACCATGTCTCTCTCCAGCTCTGTGAATGTGTCTCTCTCAACAATGGAGGAGCAGTGCAGTTGTGTGACCTGGGTCTGTTTAGTGCTGGGGGGCTGACTCTCCTCTCGGGGCTGCTGGTCTGCCGGACATTTTGTAGAGGTGTGATCAGACTCACTCAGGATAGGGGAGTTGGCACAGAGAGAGAGAGCTTTTACTGCAGGAACTGTACGAGGAGGCCCTGCACCATTACTGTCCCAGACTTGTATGTGTTGACAGAGGTTGCTTCAATTTCCTCAATGTCTAGTTTCCACCCTGGGCCAATACCCTCTCTCTTGACAGTAGTGTGCTCTTATAGCACTGTGCCGTGCCAGAGGGCTGTCTGTCATTGGTTCATTCATTTTGTCATTCTATACTGGATGTCACTCATTCTCTTTCTCTTTTCCACCCTCTCCATTTCTGTCCCTCTCTGCTGCCCCTCTCTTTTCCTCCCTCTCTCCATTTCTGTCCCTCTCTGCTGCCCCTCTCTTTTCCACCCTCTCTCCATTTCTGTCCCTCTCTGCTGCCCCTCTCTTTTCCACCCTCTCCATTTCTGTCTCTCTCTGCTGCCCCTCTCTTTTCCTCCCTCTCTCCATTTCTGTCCCTCTCTGCTGTCCCTCTCTTTTCCACCCTCTCTGCTGCCCCTCTCTTTTCCTCCCTCTCTCCATTTCTGTCCCTCTCTGCTGTCCCTCTCTTTTCCACCCTCTCTGCTGCCCCTCTCTTTTCCTCCCTCTCTCCATTTCTGTCCCTCTCTGCTGCCCCTCTCTTTTCCACCTTCTCTCCATTTCTGTCCCTCTCTGCTGCCCCTCTCTTTTCCTCCCTCTCTCCATTTCTGTCCCTCTCTGCTGCCCCTCTCTTTTCCTCCTTCTCTCCATTTCTGTCCCTCTCTTTTCCACCCTCTCTCCATTTC
Organism: Oncorhynchus keta; assembly: GCF_023373465.1. Classification (NCBI taxonomy): domain Eukaryota; kingdom Metazoa; phylum Chordata; class Actinopteri; order Salmoniformes; family Salmonidae; genus Oncorhynchus; species Oncorhynchus keta. The sequence continues at coordinate 73,931,687 of NC_068455.1, read as the reverse complement.
TGTCCCTCTCTGCTGCACCTCTCTTTTCCACCCTCTCTCCATTTCTGTCCCTCTCTGCTGCCCCTCTCTTTTCCACCTTCTCTCCATTTCTGTCCCTCTCTGCTGCACCTCTCTTTTCCCCCTCTCATTTCTGTCCCTCTGCTGCCTCTCTTTTCCTCCCTCTCTCCATTTCTGTCCCTCTCTGCTGCACCTCTCTTTTCCACCCTCTCTCCATTTCTGTCCCTCTGCTCTTTTCCCCTCTCCATTTCTGTCCTCTCTGCTGCCCCTCTCTTTTCCACCTTCTCTCCATTTCTGTCCTCTCTGCTGCCCCTCTCTTTTCCACCTTCTCTCCATTTCTGTCCCTCTCTGCTGCCCCTCTCTTTTCCACCTTCTCTCCATTTCTGTCCCTCTCTGCTGCCCCTCTCTTTTCCACCTTCTCTCCATTTCTGTCCCTCTCTGCTGTCCCTCTCTTTTCCACCCTCTCCATTTCTGCCCCTCTGCTGCCCCTCTCTCCATTTTCCACCTTCTCTGTCCATTTCTTTCCACCCTCTCTGCTGCCCCTCTCTTTTCCTCCCTCTCTCCATTTCTGTCCCTCTCTGCTGCCCCTCTCTTTTCCACCTTCTCTCCATTTCTGTCCCTCTCTTTTCCACCCTCTCTCCATTTCTGTCCCTCTCTTTTCCACCCTCTCTCCATTTCTGCCCCTCTCTTTTCCACCCTCTCTCCATTTCTGCCCCTCTCTTTTCCACCCTCTCCATTTCTGTCTCTCTCTGCCGCCCCTCTCTTTTCCTCCCTCTCTCCATTTCTGTCCCTCTCTGCTGCCCCTCTCTTTTCCACCCTCTCTCCATTTCTGTCCCTCTCTGCTGCCCCTCTCTTTTCCACCCTCTCTCCATTTCTGTCCCTCTCTTTTCCTCCCTCTCTCCATTTCTGTCCCTCTCTGCTGCCCCTCTCTTTTCCACCCTCTCTCCATTTCTGTCCCTCTCTGCTGCCCCTCTCTTTTCCTCCCTCTCTCCATATCTGTCCCTCTCTGCTGCCCCTCTCTTTTCCACCCTCTCTCCATTTCTGTCCCTCTCTGCTGCCCCTCTCTTTTCCTCCCTCTCTCCATTTCTGTCCCTCTCTGCTGCCCCTCTCTTTTCCTCCCTCTCTCCATTTCTGTCCCTCTCTGCTGCCCCTCTCTTTTCCTCCCTCTCTCCATTTCTGTCCCTCTCTGCTGCCCCTCTCTTTTCCTCCCTCTCTCCATTTCTGTCCCTCTCTGCTGCCCCTCTCTTTTCCTCCCTCTCTCCATTTCTGTCCCTCTCTGCTGCCCCTCTCTTTTCCACCCTCTCTCCATTTCTTTCCCTCTCTGCTGCCCTCTCTTTTCCTCTTTCCCTCTCTTGCCCCCTCTTTTTCTTCCTCTCTCCATTTCTGTCCCTCTCTGCTGCCCCTCTCTTTTCCACCCTCTCTCCATTTCTGTCCCTCTCTGCTGCCCCTCTCTTTTCCACCCTCTCTCCATTTCTGTCCCGCTCTGCTGCCCCTCTCTTTTCCACCCTCTCTCCATTTCTGTCCCTCTCTGCTGCCCCTCTCTTTTCCACCCTCTCTCCATTTCTGTCCCTCTCTGCTGCCCCTCTCTTTTCCACCCTCTCTCCATTTCTGCCCCTCTCTTTTCCACCCTCTCCATTTCTGCCCCTCTCTTTTCCACCCTCTCCATTTCTCTCCCTCTCTGCTGCCCCTCTCTTTTTCATATCAATACAACATTGGAAGACTTCAAAGGAAACCATGGCAACGTCTCCCCGAAAAACATTAATGGGTGGGGGTGGGGGAAATGACAGTTGCTTTGCTTTCCCTGCCATTCCCTTCAGTCAGGGTAGTATTTTGCATAATTTGGGTTTAGGATTAGTGGTTTGAAGTGCAGTCGTAATTCCATGTCTGTGTAATTACTCCTACAATGGAACTCTTCCCCAGAGCATCAACAAACACACATCAAAGAGTTGGGAGGGGGGGTCTACTCAGAGAACCGAGAAGTAGACTACAGGCAGACAGTTACATTTGAATTTTAAGTGCCCTGATTCCACATTTATGTCTCGTTTGTATTTTGGCAAAATATTGTCGAAAATATGGACTAAATCATGTGATTTATTGAATTCCTTTTAACCCTGCCAATTCAGACGAGTCAGATCTATTTATATATTCTGGCTAATCAACCCATGTGTTAGGCTAGTTGGGGCTAGACGCAGGCTGTTTGACCATGTATAGCTAGCAGACACATGCCCTGTCTCTCTCTGTAATAGCAACTATCTGTATTCAGAGGCTAGTCAGCTAATAAACTTGTGATTAAACTAATATTAGACTAGCGACCTCCAGACTGTGTAGCAGACTGCTCCACCACGTCTCTCACAGTAGGAGGTTAGGGCAAACTCCTGCCCTGTCTCTCTCTCTGCATGTAATCCATATGACCTAGCTGCATTCATTCATTTCTGTTCATTCAGAGGCTAACTAGCTAATTAGCCTAAGTGTTACCGTAGCGACCTCTAGACTGTGTAGCAGACTGGTGTCACAGTAGGTGGGTGGAGCGATGATGATGTTTATAACGTTAGCTCTGGGACTTTAACATACATTCCTACAGGGAGGGAGGGAGGGAGACACCAGAGCTCAATGATACCACTTAGTCAGCCTTCTGTTTATCCCCACCTTCATCCTTCCCCTTCTTCTCTCACTCGCTGCATTTCCTCACCCCTCCTTCCTCCTGATTCTCACCCCATAACCTGCTCTTCCTTATGGCCTTGCCCTTCTTTCTTCCTCTCCTCACCCCACCCCACTACGTCCCTGTTGAACCTGCTCTTGTCTCAGCCTCCTCCCCCCTCCCCTTCCCCACCCCTCCTGCTGGAGAGTAAGGTTGTCTGTAGGTCAAGAGAGATGAAGATAGTGTTTAGGCATTTAGTGAAGGAAAGCCACCCAGGGCATTTAGTTAAGGAAAGCCACCCAGGGCATTTAGTTAAGGAAAGCCACCCAGGGCATTTAGTTAAGGAAAGCCACCCAGGGCATTTAGTTAAGGAAAGCCACCCAGGGCATTTAGTTAAGGAAAGCCACCCAGGGCATTTAGTTAAGGAAAGCCACCCAGGGCATTTAGTTAAGGAAAGCCACCCAGGGCATTTAGTTAAGGAAAGCCACCCAGGGCATTTAGTTAAGGAAAGCCATCCAGGGCATTTAGTTAAGGAAAGCCACCCAGGGAATTTAGTTAAGGAAAGCCACCCAGGGCATTTAGTTAAGGAAAGCCACCCAGGGCATTTAGTTAAGGAAAGCCACCCAGGGCATTTAGTTAAGGAAAGCCACCCAGGGCATTTAGTTAAGGAAAGCCACCCAGGGCATTTAGTTAAGGAAAGCCACCCAGGGCATTTAGTTAAGGAAAGCCACCCAGGGCATTTAGTTAAGGAAAGCCATCCAGGGCATTTAGTTAAGGAAAGCCACCCAGGGAATTTAGTTAAGGAAAGCCACCCAGGGCATTTAGTTAAGGAAAGCCACCCAGGGCATTTAGTTAAGGAAAGCCACCCAGGGCATTTAGTTAAGGAAAGCCATCCAGGGCATTTAGTTAAGGAAAGCCACCCAGGGCATTTAGTTAAGGAAAGCCACCCAGGGCATTTAGTTAAGGAAAGCCACCCAGGGCATTTAGTAAGGAAAGCCACCCAGGAAAGCCACCCAGGGCATTTAGTTAAGGAAAGCCACCCAGGGCATTTAGTTAAGGAAAGCCACCCAGGGCATTTAGTTAAGGAAAGCCACCCAGGGCATTTAGTTAAGGAAAGCCACCCAGGGCATTTAGTTAAGGAAAGCCACCCAGGGCATTTAGTTAAGGAAAGCCACCCAGGGCATTTAGTTAAGGAAAGCCACCCAGGGCATTTAGTTAAGGAAAGCCACCCAGGGCATTTAGTTAAGGAAAACCACCCAGGGCATTTAGTTTAGGAAAGCCACCCAGGGCATTTAGTTAAGGAAAACCACCCAGAGCATTTAGTTAAGGTTAAAAGCCACCCAGGGCATTTAGTTAAGGAAAGCCACCCAGGGAATTTAGTTAAGGAAAGCCACCCAGGGCATTTAGTTAAGGAAAGCCACCCAGGGCATTTAGTTAAGGAAAGCCACCCAGGGCATTTAGTTAAGGAAAACCACCCAGAGCATTTAGTTTAGGAAAGCCACCCAGGGCATTTAGTTAAGGAAAGCCACCCAGGGCATTTAGTTAAGGAAAGCCACCCAGGGCATTTAGTTAAGGAAAGCCACCCAGGGCATTTAGTTAAGGAAAACCACCCAGAGCATTTAGTTTAGGAAAGCCACCCAGGGCATTTAGTTAAGGAAAGCCACCCAGGGCATTTAGTTAAGGAAAGCCACCCAGGGCATTTAAGGAAAGCCACCCAGGGCATTTAGTCAAGGAAAGCCACCCAGGGCATTTAGTTAAGGAAAGTTAAGGAAAGCCACCCAGGGCATTTAGTTATTTAGGAAAGCCACCCAGGGCATTTAGTTAAGGAAAGCCACCCAGGGCATTTAGTTAAGGAAAGCCACCCAGGGCATTTAGTTAAGGAAAGCCACCCAGGGCATTTAGTTAAGGAAAGCCACCCAGGGCATTTAGTTAAGGAAAGCCACCCAGGGCATTTAGTTAAGGAAAGCCACCCAGGGCATTTAGGGCATTTAGTTAAGGAAAGCCACCCAGGGCATTTAGTTAAGGAAAGCCACCCAGGGCATTTAGTTAAGCCACCCAGGGGAAAACCACCCAGGGCATTTAGTTAAGGAAAGCCATCCAGGGCATTTAGTTAAGGAAAGCCACCCAGGGCATTTAGTTAAGGAAAGCCACCCAGGGCATTTAGTTAAGGAAAGCCACCCAGGGAATTTAGTTAAGGAAAGCCACCCAGGGCATTTAGTTAAGGAAAGCCACCCAGGGCATTTAGTTAAGGAAAGCCACCCAGGGCATTTAGTCAAGGAAAACCACCCAGAGCATTTAGTTTAGGAAAGCCACCCAGGGCATTTAGTTAAGGAAAACCACCCAGAGCATTTAGTTTAGGAAAGCCACCCAGGGCATTTAGTTAAGGAAAACCACCCAGAGCATTTAGTTTAGGAAAGCCACCCAGGTCCACCAGAAATAATCCACTGTATTAGGACCAGGTGACAGTCACACTCACCTGTCTGGACGTAATCCAGGTTAGAATCATCACACCATGAAAGCAGCAGCTAGGACACAGTTCACCGTTCATTCCATTAAACGTAGGTTTTGAAGCCAATCTGTAGCCAACCCTGTTGTAGGTATTACTGTCCGTTCAGAGAGTACTCAGACCCCTTCACCTTTTCCACATTGTGTTACGTTACAGACTTATTCTGAAATTGATCAAATAGATTTTTTTCCTCGAATCTACACACAATACCACATTATGACAAAGTAGAAACAGGTTTTTAGAAATGTTTGCAAATGTATAATTCAATTAAATAATGAAATGTCACATTTACATAGGTATTCAGAACCTTTACTCAGCACTTTGTTGAAGCACCTGGCAGTGATTACAGCCTTGAGTCTTCCTGGGTATGATGCTACAAGCTTGGCACACCTGTATTCACCTGAGATTCTCCCATTCTTCTCTTCAGATCCTCTCAAACTCTGTCAGGTTGGATTGGGAGCGTCGCTGCACAGCTATTTTCAGGTCTCTCCAGAGATGTTCGATCAGGTTAACGTCCAGCTTCTGGCTGGGTCACTCAAGGATATTCAGAGACTTGTCCAGAAGCCACTCTTGCGTTGTGTTGGCTGTGTGCTGAGGGTTGCTGTCCTGTTGGAAAGTAAACCTTCGCCGCAGTCTGAGGTCCTGAGCACTCTGGAGCAGGTTTTCATCAAGGATCTCTCTGTACTTTGCTCCGTTCATCTTTTCCTCGATCCTGACTTGTCTCCAAGTCGCTGCCAATGACAAACACCCCCACAGCGTGATGTTGCCACCACCATGCTTCACCATAGGGATGGTGCCATGTGTCCTCCAGACGTGATGCTTGGCATTCAGGCCAAATAATCTTGGTTTCATAAGACTGTCTGAGTGCCTTTTGGCTCCAAGTGGGCTTTTACTGAGGAGTGGCTTCCGTCTGGCTACTATACCATAAAGGCCTGTTAGGTGGAATGCTGCAGAGATGGTTGTGCTTCTGGAAATTTCTCCCATCTCCACAGAGGAATTCTGAAGCTCTGCCAGAGTGACCAATTGGGTTCTTGGTCACCTCCTGACCAAGGTCCTTCTCCCCCGATTGCTCCGTTTGGCCGGGGGGCCAGCTCTAGGAAGAGTCTTGGTGATTTCAGACGTCTTCCATTTAAGAATGATGGAGGCCACTGTGTTCTTGGGGACCTTTAATGCTGCAGAAAGTCTCTCTCTCTCACTGTCTCCAAGCTCTACAGACAATTCCTTCGACCTCATGGCTTGGTTTTTGCTCTGACATGCCCTGTCAACTGTGGGACCTTATATAGACAGGTGTGTGCCTTTCCAAATCATGTCCAATCAATTGAATTTACCACAGGTGGGCTCCAATCAAGTTGTAGAAACATCTCAAGAATGATCAATGGAAACAGGATGCACCTGAGCTCAATTTCGAGTCTCATAGCAAAGGGTCTGAATACTTCCGAAAATAAGGTAATTCTGTTGTAATTTTTTTTTTTTATACATTTGCAAAAACTTTATATAAACCTGTTTTCGATCTGTCATTAACGGGTACTGTGTGTAGTTTGATGAGGGAAAAA
>NC_068455.1:73894993-73917493 GCF_023373465.1 Oncorhynchus keta | reverse complement strand
TATATAGGGAACAGGGCTCTGGTCTAAAGTAGTGCACTATATAGGGAACAGGGCTCTGGTCTAAAGTAGTGCACTATATAGGGAACAGGGCTCTGGTCTAAAGTAGTGCACTATATAGGGAACAGGGCTCTGGTCTAAAGTAGTGCACTATATAGGGAACAGGGCTCTGGTCTAAAGTAGTGCACTATAGGGCTCTGGTCTAAAGTAGGAACAGGGCTCTGGTCTAAAGTAGTGCACTATATAGGGAATAGGGCTCTGGTCTAAAGTAGTGCACTATATAGGGAATAGGGCTCTGGTCTAAAGTAGTGTACTATATAGGGAATAGGGCTCTGGTCTAAAGTAGTGCACTATATAGGGAACAGGCCTCTGGTCTAAAGTAGTGCACTATATAGGGAACAGGGCTCTGGTCTAAAGTAGTGCACTATATAGGGAACAGGGCTCTGGTCTAAAGTAGTGCACTATATAGGGAACAGGGCTCTGGTCTAAAGTAGTGCACTATATAGGGAACAGGGCTCTGGTCTAAAGTAGTGCACTATATAGGGAACAGGCTCTGGTCTAAAGTAGTGCACTATATAGGGAGTAGGGTGCTATTTGGGACTTATTCAGTCCCCTCTCCAAATGCTGTCCTCTCCCCTGTGACCAGACAGCCCAGCATTAGAGCAGTAATAGCTCTGTAGCGTTCCGGCTCATTGGGCACTGATCCCAGTCACACTGACAAGAAGCAGCTAGACAGGCAATTGTGCCCCGCGGGCCTGACACCAGCCCAATGTCACCAAGCTTAGTTATACTAACACTGATCATAGATCAGATCCATGTCTCTGTATCAGTGGATGTAGTTAGGAGGTAGTTAGGTCAGCAGCATCCCACTGCCTCTGAAGCTAAGCAGGGTTGGTTGTGGATGGGACACCAGATTCTGCTGGAAGTGGTGTTGGAGGACCAGTAGGAGACAGTCTTTCCTCTGTTCTAAAATTAATAATATATAACTCTGGGAAAAAAATGAACAGACCACTGCATAATTATACGTTTCTCTGGTTTTACTGTTTCTAGGTGTTTGGGTAAAATGATTTATTTTGTTTCCGTCTATAATACTGAAAACATTTCTCCCAAATTCCAAATCAATAGAGTGCCATTTAGAGCAGCAAAGATGCAGGTTGTCAGACCTCGAATAACGCGAAGAAAACAAGTTCATATTCATTTTTAAACAACACAATACTAATGTTTTAACTTAGGAAGAGTTCAGGAATCAATATTTGGTGGTATAACCCTGATTTTCAATCACAGCTTTCATGCAACTTGTTGTGCTCTATACCAGTCTTCCACATTGATGTTGGGTGACTTTATGACACTTCTGGCGCAAAAAGTCAAGCAGCTCTGCTTTTTTATGATGGCTTTGTGATCATCCATCTTCCTTTTGATCACATTCCAGAGGTTTTCAATGGGGTTCAGGTCTGGAGATTGGGCTGGCTATGACAGGGTCTTGATCTGGTGGTCCTCCATCTACACCTTGATTGACCTGGCTGTGTGGCATGGAGCATTATCCTGCTGGAGAAACAAATCCTCAGAGTTGGAGAACATTGTCAGAGCAGAATGAAGCATGTTTTCTTCCAGGTCAACCTTGTATGTGGCTTGATTCATGCGTCCTTCACAAAGACACATCTGCCCGATTCCAGCCTTGCTGAAGCACCCCCAGATCATCACTGATCCTCCACCAAATGTCACAGTGGGTGTGAAACCTGGAGAGGCCTACGAGCCACAATGTCTCGCAACCACTGTGAAATTTGGTGGAGTGTATCGTGGAAGAAAACTTGTTTTTTCCAGCAGGACAATTATTATTTTTAGTTTTTAATTGAACCTTTATTTAACCAGGCAAGTCAGTTAATTAAGAACAAATTCTTATTTACAATGACGGCCTAGGAACAGTGGGTAAATTGCCTTGTTCAGGGGCAGAACAATAGTTTTTTACCTTGTCAGCTCAGGGATTCATTCTAGCAACCTTTCGGTTACTGGCCCAACGCTCTAACCACTAGGTTACCTGCTGCCCCACCTGCCACAATGCTCTCTCTCTCTCTCTCTCTCTCTCTCTCTCTCTCTCTCTCTCTCTCTCTCTCTCTCTCTCTCTCTCCTCTCTTTCCCTCATCATGTCCTTACTGATCTCTCTCAGAGAGGGAGGGGGAGTTCACACACAAAGCACACTGGCATACTATCTATCTATCTATCTATCTATCTATCTATCTATCTATCTATCTATCTATCTATCTATCTATCTATCTATCTCTCTCTCTCTCTCTCTCTCTCTCTCTCTCTCTCTGTCTCTCTGTCTCTCTGTCTCGCTCTCTCGCTCTCTCGCTCTCCAAATCCCCCACCATGCTGTAGGTTCACCACAGTATAGAGCCCAGACATCTTTCTCTCTCTGTCCATCCTTCTCTCCCTCCTCTCCATACCGATCTCTCCATATCTCTCTCTCTCCAAATCCCCCACCATGCTGTAGGTTCACCACAGTATAGAGCCCAGACATCTTTCTCTCTCTGTCCATCCTTCTCTCCCTCCTCTCCATACTGATCTCTCCATATCTCTCTCTCTCTCTCTCTCTCTCTCTCTCTCCAAATCCCCCACCATGCTGTAGGTTCACCACAGCATAGAGCTCAGACATCTTTCTCTCTCTGTCCGTCCTTCTCTCCCTCCTCTCCATATTGATCTCTCCATATATCTCTCTCTCTCCCCAGGTGAACCACTATGCTGTAGGTTCACCACAGTATAGAGCTCAGACATCTTTCTCTCTATGTCCGTCCTTCTCTCCCTCCTCTCCATACTGATCTCTCCATATATCTCTCTCTCTCTCTCCCCAGGTGAGCCACTATGCCGTTGGTAAAGCGCTGTATAGAGCCCAGACACCTGTGTCGAGGTGCTGTACCTGATGGAGTCACCAGTGAACTGGAGTGTGTTACCAACAGCACCCTCGCTGCCATCATCAAACAGCTGGGCAGCCTAAGTAAGTAACTGTGTTTCAGGGTCACGTTTCCCTGAGGTACAGATCTAGGATCAGCTTCCCCTTCACAAAACCTTACAGTAAATTGTAATGGAGAAAATGAAAAACTGACCCAAGATCACCGTCTAGGGGCAACTTCACTCTACACCAGTGGTGGTCGGTGCCGTTTATGATGAGGGAGGACGATTAATATTTTTAATGAGCATGACCTTATTTCTTTACAGCATATCGGATGACTGTCATTCATTTTCCATTCACCCAGCTCAATGTAACACGGATTTATGCTAGGTCGAAGTCGAGAGATACATTTGAGTAATCAAGGTGACAGACAGTGACATATCCGAAACCTCGTTGCACACTCTAGCCTGCATCTAGTTGATCTAGTGTGTAATCATTAGTTCAAGAGTTTCTATTTTAAACATTCAGTTACTTTTATCCCCGTTTTGTTCCGTTTGCTTTCATTTAAGAAACGTTTTTTTCAACAGAATTGGCCGAATGAATACACACCTGATCACGTGTACACTGTAGATGCAGTTCACTTTCATAGCAGCCACATACAAACAGCATCCTCACTTTTTTAAGGGGGTAGATCAGCTTTAATATTCCAGATAAATTGTAGATTCCATCAATGTAGTTCCAATCCCCCATATATTATCTGGTAAATGTATATATACAGTGGGGAAAACAAGTATTTGATACACTGTCTATTTAGCAGGTTTTTCCTACTTACAAAGCATGTAGAGGTCTGTAAGTGTTATCATAGGTACACCTCAACTGTGAGAGACGGAATCTAAAACCAAAATCCAGAAAATCACATGGTATGATTTTTAAGTAATTAATTATCAAATATGTCAAATGCTTGTTCTCCCCACTGTATGTGTACACTACCAGTCAAAAGCTTTAGAACACCTTCTATTACAGGGGTTTTCTCTATGTTTACTATTTTCTACATTGTAGAATAATATTGAAGACATCAAACAATGAAATAGCACATATGGAATCATGTAGTAACCAAAAAAGTGTAAAAATATTGTAAAATATATTTTATGTTTGAGATTTATCAAAGTTGCCACCCTTTGCCTTGATGACACATTTGCACACTCTTGACATTCTCTCAACCAACTTCATGAGGTACTCACCTGGAATGCATTTCAATTAATAGGTGTGCCTTGTTAAAAGTTAATTTGTGGAATTTCCTTTGAGCCAATTAGTTGTGTTGTGACAAGGTTGGGGTGGTATACAGTAGATAGCCGTATTTGGTTAAAGACTAAATCCATATTATGGCAAGAACAGCTCCAATAAGCAAAGAGAAACGACAGTCCAAGACATGAAGGTCAGTCAATCTAGAAGATTTCAATAACTGTGAAAGTTTTTTCAAGTGCAAGTCGCAAAAACCACCAAGCGCTATGATGAATCTGTCTCTCATGTGGACCGCCACAGGAAAGGAAGACCCAGAGTTACCTCTGCTACAGAGGATACGTTCATTAGAGTTAACTGCACATCAGATTGCAGCCACGACTGTTGGAAAAGCATTCCAGGTGTAACTGGTTGAGAGAATGCCAAGGGTGTGCAAAGCTGTCATCAAGGCAAAGGGTGGCTACTTTGAAGAATATAAAATATAAAATATATTTTGATTTGTTTAACACTTTTTTGGTTACTACATGATTCCATATGTGTTATTTCATAGTTCTGATGTCTTCGCTATTATTCTACAATGTAGAAAATAGTAAAAATAAAGAAAAAACTCTTGAATGAGTAGCTGTGTCCAAACTTTTGACTGATACTGTATTTACATATATTTTTTAAATGTATTTTTCTTTATTATTTTCCCCTAACCCTGCCACCCCTCCCCTAATTGGAGTAAACTAATGAACAACAACACTTAGGCATCTACTTCCAGTTTATACATACTATATACATTTTACGGACACAATGCTCCTTACAACAGTTATATTTTGTTTGTTTTTAATCCCATCCTTCAGCTACCATCAACCCCTCCCATCCATCTCTCTAGGGGGTGGCAGGTAGCCTAGTGGTTAGAGTGTAGGGGCGGCAGGTAGCCTAGTGGTTAGAGTGTAGGGGTGGCAGGTAGCCTAGTGGTTAGAGTGTAGGGGAGACAGGTAGCCTCATGGTTAGAGTGTAGGGGTGGCAGGTAGCCTAGTGGTTAGAGTGTAGGGGCGGCAGGTAGCCTAGTGGTTAGAGTGTAGGGGTGGCAGGTAGCCTAGTGGTTAGAGTGTAGGGACGGCAGGTAGTCTAGTGGTTAGAGTGTAGGGGCGGCAGGTAGCCTAGTGGTTAGAGTGTAGGGGCGGCAGGTAGCCTAGTGGTTAGAGTGTAGGGGCGGCAGGTAGCCTAGTGGTTAGAGTGTAGGGGCGGCAGGTAGTCTAGTGGTTAGAGTGTAGGGGTGGCAGGTAGCCTAGTGGTTAGAGTGTAGGGGCGGCAGGTAGCCTAGTGGTTAGAGTGTAGGGGCGGCAGGTAGCCTAGTGGTTAGAGTGTAGGGGCGGCAGGTAGTCTAGTGGTTAGAGTGTAGGGGCGGCAGGTAGTCTAGTGGTTAGAGTGTAGGGGCGGCAGGTAGCCTAGTGGTTAGAGTGTAGGGGCGGCAGGTAGTCTAGTGGTTAGAGTGTAGGGGCGGCAGGTAGCCTAGTGGTTAGAGTGTAGGGGCGGCAGGTAGTCTAGTGGTTAGAGTGTAGGGGGGCAGGTAGTCTAGTGGTTAGAGTGTAGGGGCGGCAGGTAGCCTAGTGGTTAGAGTGTAGGGGGGGCAGGTAGTCTAGTGGTTAGAGTGTAGGGGCGGCAGGTAGCCTAGTGGCTAGAGTGTAGGGGCGGCAGGTAGTCTAGTGGTTAGAGTGTAGGGGCGGCAGGTAGCCTAGTGGTTAGAGTGTAGGGGGGGGCAGGTAGTCTAGTGGTTAGAGTATAGGGGCGGCAGGTAGCCTAGTGGTTTGAGCAGTGGGCCAGTAACCGAAAGGTCCCTGCGCTGACAAAGTAAAATGCTGTCGTTCTGCCCCTGAATAAGTCAGTTAACCCACTGTTCCTATGTCATCATTGTAAATAAAAATGTGTTCTTAACTGACTTGCCTAGTTAAATTTTAAAAAATCTCTGATGTTTATGGACACAATGTATTTTACATTAGTTATCTTGTTGTTTTTAATCCTTCAGCTCCACTCAACCCAAACATCACTTTTTGATTTATATTTGCCATATATTTTTCAACTGTGCTGTGATATATTTTTCAACTGTGCTGTGATATATTTTTCAACTGTCTTCCTAAAATTATCCGCCGCCATTGTTGCAACCCCTGTTACTAGTCTGTTCAACCTCTCTTTCGTATCGTCTGAGATTCCTAAAGATTGGAAAGATTGGAAAGCGGCCCGGGGTCATCCCCATCTTCGGGTCTACACTCTAGACCCAAGCTGTTACAGACCTATATCCATCCTGCCCTGCCTTTCTAAAGTCTTCGAAAGCCAAGTGAACAAACAGATCACCGATCATTTCGAATCCCACTGTACCTTCTCCGCTATGCAATCTAGTTTCCGAGCCGGTCACCGGTGCACCTCAGCCACGCTCAAGGTCCTAAACTATATCATAACCGCCATCGATAAAAGACAGTACTGTGCAGCTGTCTTCACCGACCTGGCCAAGGCTTTCGACTCTGTCAATCACAGTATTCTTATCGGCAGACTCAACAGCTTTGGTTTCTCTAAGGATTGCCTCACCTGGTTCACTAACTACTTCTCAGATAGAGTTCAGTGTGTCAAATCGGAGGGTCTGTTGTCCGGACCTCTGGCAGTCTCTATGGGGGTGCCACAGGGTTCAATTCTCAGGCCGACTCTTTTCTCTGTATATATCAGTGATGCTCTTACTGCGGGTGATTCTTTGATCCACTACGCAGACGACACCATTCTGTATACCTCTGGCCCTTCGTTTGGACACTATGTTAACCAACCTCCAAATGAGCTTCAACACCATACAACACTCCTTCCGTGGCCTCCAACTGCTCTTAAATGCTAGTCAAACTAAATGCATGCTTTTCAACCGATCGCTGCCTGCACCCGCATGCCCGACTAGCATCACTACTCTAGATGTTTCTGATTTAGAATATGTGGACAACTATAAATACCTAGGTATAACCTAGAATCGGCTTCATATTTCGCAACAAGGCCGCCTTCACTCATGCTGCCAAACATACCCTCGTAAAACTGACTATCCTACCGATCCTTGACTTCGGCGATGTCATTTACAAAATAGCCTCCTACCCTCTACTCAGCAAATTGTATGCAGTCTATCACAGTGCCAGCCGTTTTGTCACCACTGCGACCTGTATGCTCTCGTTGGCTGGTCCTCGCTTCATATTTGTCGCCAGAACCACTGGCTCCAGGTCATCTATAAGTCTTTGCTAGGCATAGCTCCGCCTTATCGCAGCTCACTGGTCACCATAACAACACCCATCCGTAGCACGCCCTCCAGCAGCTATATCTCACTGGTCACCCCCAAAGCCAATTCCTCTTTGGCCACCTTTCTTTCCTTCCAGTTCTCTGCTGCCAATGACTGGAAAATTTTCAAAAATCACTGAAGTTGGAGACTTATCTCCCTCTCTAACTTTAAGCATCAGCTGTCAGAGCAGCTTCCCAATCGCTGCAGCTGTACACAGTCCATCTGTAAATAGCCCATCCAACCAACTACCTACCTCATCCCCATATATGCTTTTGTTTTTCTGCTCTTTTACACACCAGTATCTCTACTTGCACATCTATCATTCCAGTGTAAATTTCTAAATTGTAATTATTTCACCACTATGGCCTATTTATTGCCTTACCTCCCTTATCTTACCTCATTTGCACACACTGTATATAGACTTTTCAATTGTGTTATTGACTGTACGTTTGTTTATTCCATGTGTATCTCTGAGTTGTTGTTTGTGTCGCACTGCTTTGCTTTATCTTGGCTTGTTCTCGCAAGGTTGTAAATGAGAACTTGTTCTCAACTAGACTACCTGGTTAAATAAAAGTGAAATAAAATGTAGAAAATAAACTCTGCAGGATTGGTTCTTACAATGTCCTCTCTTGTGGAGGCAGCATTTTTTCGCTAACTCGACTCAGCTATCCAATAGGAGCTACAGAGCATGATTAGCTATCCAATAGGAGCTACAGAGCATGATTAGCTATCCAATAGGAGCTACAGAGCATGATTAGCTATCCAATAGGAGCTACAGAGCATGATTAGCTATCCAATAGGAGCTACAGAGCATGATTAGCTATCCAATAGGAGCTACAGAACATGATTAGCTATCCAATAGGAGCTACAGAGCATGATTAGCTATCCAATAGGAGCTACAGAGCATGATTAGCTATCCAATAGGAGCTACAGAGCATGATTAGCTATCCAATAGGAGCTACAGAGCATGATTAGCTATCCAAGCTAGCATGATTAGCTACAGAACATGATTAGCTATCCAATAGGAGCTACAGAGCATGATTAGCTATCCAATAGGAGCTACACAGCATGATTAGCTATCCAATAGGAGCTACAGAGCATGATTAGCTATCAATAGGAGCTACAGAGCATGATTAGCTACAGAGCATGATTAGCTATCCAATAGGAGCTACAGAGCATGATTAGCTATCCAATAGCTACAGAGCATGATTAGCTATCCAATAGGAGCTACAGAGCATGATTAGCTATCCAATAGGAGCTACAGAGCATGATTAGCTATCCAATAGGAGCTACAGAGCATGATTAGCTATCCAATAGGAGCTACAGAGCATGATTAGCTATCCAATAGGAGCTACAGAGCATGATTAGCTATCCAATAGGAGCTACAGAGCATGATTAGCTATCCAATAGGAGCTACAGAGCATGATTAGCTATCAATGATTAGCTATCCAATAGGAGCTACAGAGCATGATTAGCTACATAGCATGATTAGCTACAATAGGAGCTACAGAACATGATTAGCTATCCAATAGGAGCTACAGAGCATGATTAGCTATCCAATAGGAGCTACAGAGCATGATTAGCTATCCAATAGGAGCTACAGAGCATGATTAGTATTATCTTTAGGTGTTTGGGCCAGAGGGTCAACTTATTGTATTCCCATCTCTACAGTAGAGCCACACTAACCTATCTCAACCTCTAAAACGACGTAAAACCAGTCGCTACAAAAGCAGAGTGGTTGCTAACACAAACTCCCGAGTGTAGCGGCCCTTGGAGTAAGTACACATTATTATTGTGGTTTGTGGTCTAATGGTTCTCCTTTGGGGATATTCTAGAATATTCTAGAAGCTTCTCTCCACTTTAAGACACCTGTTCACCTGTCGTTGTTACTGTGCTCCGTATAGGGATTGCAGTCAGAATGAGCGTCAGTAGGAAGTGGCAAGTGCATGATAAATGTGTTGTGTGTCGATATGAAGTATAACAGGGAGTCGTCCTCCGTTACATCCAGTCAATGACATCACAGGAACCTTGCAATGTTACAGGAGCTGCTGTTGTTTTCATCCGTGTTGTAATATATTCAACTGGGGATATGCAGGGTCCCTGGACAATTAGACGTGGAGACACACACACACACACACACTGGAGCAGGCAGACTAATGTATTGCTCTCCACTGGTTGTCAGCCAGCATCTCTATAGGAGGCACCCTGCAGAGAGACAATACAGAATCCCAGCCCCTTGATTAAGCTCTGTTTTATTATGTGTGTGTGTGTGCGTACGTGTGTGTGTCTGTCTATTATCCTGTGTGTGTGTCTATACGTGTGTGTGTGTGGTGCTCACTCAAGTGTGTCCACAGTGTGTGTATTAACAGTGTGTGTCTCCCCCTGCAGGTCGTTATGCAGAGGACATCTTTGGGGATCTGTTCAACGAAGCCAACAGCTTCTACATGAGAATGAACAGCCTCCAGGAGAGAGTGGACCTACTGGCTGTCAAAGTCACACAGCTAGACTCTACCGTGGAAGAAGGTGTGTGTGTGGGGGGTTCAGGAGATATGATCACCTGAGATCTTCTTCTCTTCTTCTTACCACTCCTCTCTTCTTCTCTCTTCTCTTCTCTTCTCCTTACCTCTCCTCTCTTCTCTTCTCCTTACCTCTCCTCTCTTCTTCTCCTCTTCTCCTTACCTCTCCTCTCTTCTTCTCCTCTTCTCCTTACCTCTCCTCTCTTCTCTTCTCTACCGCTCCTCTCTTCTTCGCTCTTCTCTTCTCTTCTCTTCTCTACCTCTCCTCTCTTCTTCTCCTTACCTCTCCTCTCTTCTCTTCTCTTCTCTACCGCTCCTCTCTTCTTCGCTCTTCTCTTCTATTCTCCTTACCTCTCCTCTCTTCTCTTCTCCTTACCTCTCCTCTCTTCTTCTCTCTTCTCTTCTCCATACCTCTCCTCTCTTCTTCTCCTCTTCTTCTTACCTCTCCTCTCTTCTTCTCTCTTCTCTTCTCCTTACCTCTCCTCTCTTCTCTTCTCCTTACCTCTCCCCTCTTCTTCTCCTCTTCTCCGTACCTCTCCTCTCTTCTCTTCTCCTTACCGCACCTCTCTTCTTCTCTTCTCTTCTCCTTACCTCTCCTCTCCTCTCTTCTTCTCCTGTTCTCCTTACCTCTCCTCTCCTCTCTTCTTCTCCTCTTCTCCATACCTCTCCTCTCTTCTTCTCCTCTTCTCCTGACCTCTCCTCTCTTCTCCTTACCTCTCCTCTCCTCTCTTCTTCTCCTCTTCTCCTTACCTCTCTCTCTTCTTCTCTCTCCTCTTCTCCTCACCTCTCCTCTCTTCTCTTCTCCTTACCTCTCCTCTCTTCTTCTCCTCTTCTCCTTACCTCTCCTCTTCTTCTCCTCTTCTCCTTACCTCTCCTCTCTTCTTCTCTCTTCTCTTCTCTCCTCACCTCTCCTCTCTTCTCTTCTCCTTACCTCTCCTCTCTTCTTCTCCTCTTCTCCTTACCTCTCCTCTCTTCTTCTCCTCTTCTCCTTACCTCTCCTCTCTTCTTCTCTCTTCTCTTCTCCTCACCTCTCCTCTCTTCTCTTCTCCTTACCTCTCCTCTCTTCTTCTCCTCTTCTCCTTACCTCTCCTCTCTTCTTCTCCTCTTCTCCTTACCTCTCCTCTCTTCTTCTCTCTTCTCTTCTCCTCACCTCTCCTCTCTTCTCTTCTCCTTACCTCTCCTCTCTTCTTCTCCTCTTCTCCTTACCGCTCCTCTCTTCTTCTCCTCTTCTCCTTACCTCTCCTCTCTTCTTCTCCTCTTCTCCTTACCTCACTCTCTTCTCTTCTCTACCTCTCCTCTCTTCTTCTCCTTACCTCTCCTCTCTTCTCTTCTCTTCTCTACCGCTCCTCTCTTCTTCGCTCTTCTCTTCTATTCTCCTTACCTCTCCTCTCTTCTCTTCTCCTTACCTCTCCTCTCTTCTTCTCTCTTCTCTTCTCCATACCTCTCCTCTCTTCTTCTCCTCTTCTTCTTACCTCTCCTCTCTTCTTCTCCTCTTCTCCATACCTCTCCTCTCTTCTTCTCCTCTTCTTCTGACCTCTCCTCTCTTCTCCTTACCGCACCTCTCTTCTTCTCTTCTCTTCTCTTCTCCTTACCTCTCCTCTCCTCTCTTCTTCTCCTCTTCTCCTTACCTCTCCTCTCTTCTTCTCCTCTTCTCCTGACCTCTCCTCTCTTCTCCTTACCTCTCCTCTCCTCTCTTCTTCTCCTCTTCTCCTTACCTCTCCTCTCTTCTTCTCTCTTCTCTTCTCCTCACCTCTCCTCTCTTCTTCTTCTCTTCTCCTTACCTCTCCTCTCTTCTTCTTCTCTTCTCCTTCCTCTCCTCTCTTCTTCTCTCTTCTCTTCTCCTTACCTCTCCTCTCTTCTTCTCTCTTCTCTTCTCCTGACCTCTCCTCTCTTCTCCTTACCTCTCCTCTCCCCTCTTATTTCTCCTCTTCTCCGTACCTCTCCTCTCTTCTCTTCTCCTTACCTCTCCTCTCCTCTCTTCTTCTCCTCTTCTCCTTACCTCTCCTCTCCTCTCTTCTTCTCCTCTTCTCCATACCTCTCCTCTCTTCTTCTCCTCTTCTCCTGACCTCTCCTCTCTTCTCCTTACCTCTCCTCTCCTCTCTTCTTCTCCTCTTCTCCTTACCTCTCCTCTCTTCTTCTCTCTTCTCTTCTCCTCACCTCTCCTCTCTTCTTCTTCTCTTCTCCTTACCTCTCCTCTCTTCTTCTTCTCTTCTCCTTACCTCTCCTCTCTTCTTCTTCTCTTCTCCTTCCTCTCCTCTCTTCTTCTCTCTTCTCTTCTCCTTACCTTTCCTCCCCTCTTCTTCTCCTCTTCTCCTTACCTCTCTTCTCTTCTCCTCACCTCTCCTCTCTTCTTCTCTCTTCTCTTCTCCTCACCTCTCCTCTCTTCTTCTTCTCTTCTCCTTACCTCTCATATCTTCTCTTCTCCTTACCTCTCCTCTCTTCTTCTCTCTTCTCTTCTCCTCACCCCACCTCTCTTCTTCTCTTCTCCTCACCTCTCCTCTCTTCTTCTTTCTTCTCTTCTCCTTACCTCTCCTCTCTTCTTCTCTCTTCTCTTCTCCTTACCTCTCCTCTCCTCTCTTCTTCTCCTCTTCTCCTTACCTCTCCTCTCCTCTCTTCTTCTCCTCTTCTCCATACCTCTCCTCTCTTCTTCTTCTCTTCTCCTGACCTCTCCTCTCCTCTCTTCTTCTCCTCTTCTCCTTACCTCTCCTCTCTTCTTCTCCTCTTCTCCTCTTCTCCTTACCTCTCCTCTCTTCTTCTCTCTTCTCTTCTCCTTACCTCTCCTCTCTTCTTCTTCTCTTCTCCTTCCTCTCCTCTCTTCTTCTCTCTTCTCTTCTCCTTACCTCTCCTCTCTTCTTCTCTCTTCTCTTCTCCTTACCTCTCCTCTCTTCTTCTCTCTTCTCTTCTCCTTACCTCTCATATCTTCTCTTCTCCTTACCTCTCCTCTCTTCTTCTCTCTTCTCTTCTCCTCACCTCTCCTCTCTTCTTCTCTCTTCTCTTCTCCTCACCTCCCCTCTCTTCTTCTTCTCTTCTCCTTACCTCTCCTCTCTTCTTCTCTCTTCTCTTCTCCTTACCTCTCATATCTTCTCTTCTCCTTACCTCTCCTCTCTTCTTCTCTCTTCTCTTCTCCTCACCTCTCCTCTCTTCTTCTCTCCTCTTCTCCTCCACCTCTCCTCTCTTCTTCTTCTCTTCTCCTTACCTCTCATATCTTCTCTTCTCTGACCTCTCCTCTCTTCTCCTTACCTCTCCTCTCCTCTCTTCTTCTTCTCTTCTCCTTACCTCTCCTTCTTCTTCTTCTCTTCTCCTTACCTCTCCTCTCTTCTTCTTCTCTTCTCCTTACCTCTCCTCTCTTCTTCTTCTCTTCTCCTTCCTCTCCTCTCTTCTTCTCTCTTCTCTTCTCCTTACCTCTCCTCTCTTCTTCTCCTCTTCTTCTCCTCTTCTCCTTACCTCTCCCCTCTTCTTCTCCTCTTCTCCGTACCTCTCCTCTCTTCTCTTCTCCTTACCGCACCTCTCTTCTTCTCTTCTCTTCTCTTCTCCTTACCTCTCCTCTCCTCTCTTCTTCTCCTCTTCTCCTTACCTCTCCTCTCCTCTCTTCTTCTCCTCTTCTCCATACCTCTCCTCTCTTCTTCTCCTCTTCTCCTGACCTCTCCTCTCTTCTCCTTACCTCTCCTCTCCTCTCTTCTTCTCCTCTTCTCCTTACCTCTCCTCTCTTCTTCTCTCTTCTCTTCTCCTCACCTCTCCTCTCTTCTTCTTCTCTTCTCCTTACCTCTCCTCTCTTCTTCTTCTCTTCTCCTTACCTCTCCTCTCTTCTTCTTCTCTTCTCCTTCCTCTCCTCTCTTCTTCTCTCTTCTCTTCTCCTTACCTTTCCTCCCCTCTTCTTCTCCTCTTCTCCTTACCTCTCTTCTCTTCTCCTCACCTCTCCTCTCTTCTTCTCTCTTCTCTTCTCCTCACCTCTCCTCTCTTCTTCTTCTCTTCTCCTTACCTCTCATATCTTCTCTTCTCCTTACCTCTCCTCTCTTCTTCTCTCTTCTCTTCTCCTCACCCCTCCTCTCTTCTTCTCTTCTCCTCACCTCTCCTCTCTTCTTCTTTCTTCTCTTCTCCTTACCTCTCCTCTCTTCTTCTCTCTTCTCTTCTCCTTACCTCTCCTCTCCTCTCTTCTTCTCCTCTTCTCCTTACCTCTCCTCTCCTCTCTTCTTCTCCTCTTCTCCATACCTCTCCTCTCTTCTTCTCTTCTCCAGACCTCTCCTCTCTTCTCCTTACCTCTCCTCTCCTCTCTTCTTCTCCTCTTCTCCTTACCTCTCCTCTCTTCTTCTCCTCTTCTCCTTACCTCTCCTCTCTTCTTCTCTCTTCTCTTCTCCTTACCTCTCCTCTCCTCTCTTCTTCTCCTCTTCTCCTTCCTCTCCTCTCTTCTTCTCTCTTCTCTTCTCCTTACCTCTCCTCTCTTCTTCTCTCTTCTCTTCTCCTTACCTCTCCTCTCTTCTTCTCTCTTCTCTTCTCCTTACCACTCATATCTTCTCTTCTCCTTACCTCTCCTCTCTTCTTCTCTCTTCTCTTCTCCTCACCTCTCCTCTCTTCTTCTCTCGTCTCTTCTCCTCCTCTCCTCTCTTCTTCTCTCTCTTCTCCTGACCTCTCCTCTCTTCTCCTTACCTCTCCTCTCTCTCTTCTTCTTCTCTTCTCTTACCTCTCCTCTCTTCTTCTTCTCTTCTCCTTACCTCTCCTCTCTTCTTCTTCTCTTCTCCTTACCTCTCCTCTCTTCTTCTTCTCTTCTCCTTACCTCTCCTCTCTTCTTCTCTCTTCTCTTCTCCTTACCTCT
The DNA here is from genome assembly GCF_023373465.1 of Oncorhynchus keta. NCBI lineage: Eukaryota > Metazoa > Chordata > Actinopteri > Salmoniformes > Salmonidae > Oncorhynchus > Oncorhynchus keta. Next base: position 73,902,755 of record NC_068455.1, on the reverse strand, counting down.
CCTCTCTTCTTCTCTCTTCTCTTCTCCTGACCTCTCCTCTCTTCTCCTTACCTCTCCTCTCCCTCTTATTTCTCCTCTTCTCCTTCCCTCTCCTCTCTTCTCTTCTCCTTACCTCTCTCTTCTTCTCTTCTCCTTACCTCTCCTCTCCTCTCTTCTTCTCCTCTTCTCCTTACCTCTCCTCTCCTCTCTTCTTCTCCTCTTCTCCATACCTCTCCTCTCTTCTTCTCCTCTTCTCCTGACCTCTCCTCTCTTCTCCTTACCTCTCCTCTCCTCTCTTCTTCTCCTCTTCTCCTTACCTCTCCTCTCTTCTTCTCTCTTCTCTTCTCCACCTCTCCTCTCTTCTTCTTCTCTTCTCCTTACCTCTCCTCTCTTCTTCTTCTCTTTCCTTACCTCTCCTCTCTTCTTCTTCTCTTCTCCTTCCTCTCCTCTCTTCTTCTCTCTTCTCTTCTCCTTACCTTTCTCCCCTCTTCTTCTCCTCTTCTCCTTACCTCTCCTCTCTTCTTCTCTCTTCTCTTCTCCTCACCTCTCCTCTCTTCTTCTCTCTTCTCTTCTCCTCACCTCTCCTCTCTTCTTCTTCTCTTCTCCTTACCTCTCATATCTTCTCTTCTCCTTACCTCTCCTCTCTTCTTCTCTCTTCTCTTCTCCTTACCTCTCCTCTCTCTCTTCTTCTCCTCTTCTCCTTACCTCTCCTCTCCTCTCTTCTTCTCCTCTTCTCCATCTCCTCTCTTCTTCTCTTCTCCTGACCTCTCCTCTCTTCTCTTACCTCTCCTCTCCTCTCTTCTTCTCCTCTTCTCCTTACCTCTCCTCTCTTCTTCTCCTCTTCTCCTTACCTCTCCTCTCTTCTTCTCTCTTCTCTTCTCCTTACCTCTCCTCTCTTCTTCTTCTCTTCTCCTTCCTCTCCTCTCTTCTTCTCTCTTCTCTTCTCCTTACGTCTCCTCTCTTCTTCTCTCTTCTCTTCTCCTTACCTCTCCTCTCTTCTTCTCTCTTCTCTTCTCCTTACCACTCATATCTTCTCTTCTCCTTACCTCTCCTCTCTTCTTCTCTCTTCTCTTCTCCTCACCTCTCCTCTCTTCTTCTCTCTTCTCTTCTCCTCACCTCCCCTCTCTTCTTCTTCTCTTCTCCTTACCTCTCATATCTTCTCTTCTCCTTACCTCTCCACTCTTCTTCTCTCTTCTCTTCCCCTCACCTCTCCTCTCTTCTTCTCTCTTCTCTTCTCCTCACCTCTCCTCTCTTCTTCTCTCTTCTCTTCTCCTTACCTCTCCTCTCTTCTTCTCTCTTCTCTTCTCCTTACCTCTCATATCTTCTCTTCTCCTTACCTCTCCTCTCTTCTTCTCTCTTCTCTTCTCCTCACCTCTCCTCTCTTCTTCTCTCTTCTCTTCTCCTCACCTCTCCTCTCTTCTTCTTCTCTTCTCCTTACCTCTCATATCTTCTCTTCTCCTTACCTCTCCTCTCTTCTTCTCTCTTCTCTTCTCCTCACCTCTCCTCTCTTCTTCTCTCTTCTCTTCTCCTCACCTCTCCTCTCTTCTTCTTCTCTTCTCCTTACCTCTCATATCTTCTCTTCTCCTTACCTCTCCTCTCGTCTTCTCTTCTCCTCACCTCTCCTCTCTTCTTTTCCTTACCTCTCTTCTCTTCTTCTCTCTTCTCTTCTCCTTACCTCTCCTCTCTTCTTCTTATCTTCTCCTTCCTCACCTCTCTTCTTCTCTCTTCTCTTCTCCTTCCTCTCCTCTCTTCTTCTCTCTTCTCTTCTCCTTCCTCTCCTCTCTTCTTCTCTCTTCTCTTCTCCTTCCTCTCCTCTCTTCTTCTCTCTTCTCTTCTCCTTACCTCTCCTCTCTTCTTCTCTCTTCTCTTCTCCTTCCTCTCCTCTCTTCTTCTCTCTTCTCTTCTCCTTACCTCTCCTCTCTTCTTCTCTCTTCTCTTCTCCTTACCTCTCCTCTCTTCTCTTCTCCTTACCTCTCCTCTCTTCTTCTCCTCTTCTCCTTACCTCTCCTCTCTTCTTCTCCTCTTCTCCTTACCTCTCCTCTCTTCTCTTCTCTTCTCTACCGCTCCTCTCTTCTTCGCTCTTCTCTTCTCTTCTCTACCTCTCCTCTCTTCTTCTCCTTACCTCTCCTCTCTTCTCTTCTCTTCTCTACCGCTCCTCTCTTCTTCGCTCTTCTCTTCTATTCTCCTTACCTCTCCTCTCTTCTCTTCTCCTTACCTCTCCTCTCTTCTTCTCTCTTCTCTTCTCCATACCTCTCCTCTCTTCTTCTCCTCTTCTTCTTACCTCTCCTCTCTTCTTCTCCTCTTCTCCATACCTCTCCTCTCTTCTTCTCCTCTTCTTCTGACCTCTCCTCTCTTCTCCTTACCGCACCTCTCTTCTTCTCTTCTCTTCTCCTTACCTCTCCTCTCTTCTTCTCTCCTCTTCTCCTCACCTCTCCTCTCTTCTTCTTCTCTTCTCCTTACCTCTCATATCTTCTCTTCTCCTTACCTCTCCTCTCTTCTTCTCTCTTCTCTTCTCCTCACCTCTCCTCTCTTCTTCTCTCTTCTCTTCTCCTCACCTCTCCTCTCTTCTTCTTCTCTTCTCCTTACCTCTCATATCTTCTCTTCTCCTTACCTCTCCTCTCGTCTTCTCTTCTCCTCACCTCTCCTCTCTTCTTTTCCTTACCTCTCTTCTCTTCTTCTCTCTTCTCTTCTCCTTACCTCTCCTCTCTTCTTCTTATCTTCTCCTTCCTCACCTCTCTTCTTCTCTCTTCTCTTCTCCTTCCTCTCCTCTCTTCTTCTCTCTTCTCTTCTCCTTCCTCTCCTCTCTTCTTCTCTCTTCTCTTCTCCTTCCTCTCCTCTCTTCTTCTCTCTTCTCCTTACCTCTCCTCTCTTCTTCTTCTCTTCTCCTTACCTCTCCTCTCTTCTTCTCTCTTCTCTTCTCCTCACCTCTCCTCTCTTCTCTTCTCCTTACCTCTCCTCTCTTCTTCTCCTCTTCTCCTTACCTCTCCTCTCTTCTTCTCCTCTTCTCCTTACCTCTCCTCTCTTCTCTTCTCTACCGCTCCTCTCTTCTTCGCTCTTCTCTTCTCTTCTCTACCTCTCCTCTCTTCTTCTCCTTACCTCTCCTCTCTTCTCTTCTCTTCTCTACCGCTCCTCTCTTCTTCGCTCTTCTCTTCTATTCTCCTTACCTCTCCTCTCTTCTCTTCTCCTTACCTCTCCTCTCTTCTTCTCTCTTCTCTTCTCCATACCTCTCCTCTCTTCTTCTTACCTCTCCTCTCTTCTTCTCTCTTCTCTTCTCCTTACCTCTCCTCTCTTCTCTTCTCCTTACCTCTCCCCTCTTCTTCTCCTCTTCTCCGTACCTCTCCTCTCTTCTCTTCTCCTTACCGCTCCTCTCTTCTTCTCTTCTCTTCTCCTTACCTCTCCTCTCCTCTCTTCTTCTCCTCTTCTCCATACCTCTCCTCTCTTCTTCTCCTCTTCTCCTGACCTCTCCTCTCTTCTCCTTACCTCTCCTCTCCTCTCTTCTTCTCCTCTTCTCCTTACCTCTCCTCTCTTCTTCTCTCTTCTCTTCTCCTCACCTCTCCTCTCTTCTTCTTCTCTTCTCCTTACCTCTCATATCTTCTCTTCTCCTTACCTCTCCTCTCTTCTTCTCTCTTCTCTTCTCCTCACCTCTCCTCTCTTCTTCTCTCTTCTCTTCTCTTCTCCTCACCTCTCCTCTCTTCTTCTTCTCTTCTCCTTACCTCTCATATCTTCTCTTCTCCTTACCTCTCCTCTCTTCTTCTCTCTTCTCTTCTCCTCACCTCTCCTCTCTTCTTTTCCTTACCTCTCTTCTCTCTTCTCTTCTCCTTACCTCTCCTCTCTTCTTCTTATCTTCTCCTTCCTCACCTCTCTTCTTCTCTCTTCTCTTCTCCTTCCTCTCCTCTCTTCTTCTCTCTTCTCTTCTCCTTACCTCTCCTCTCTTCTTCTTATCTTCTCCTTCCTCTCCTCTCTTCTTCTCTCTTCTCTTCTCCTTACCTCTCCTCTCTTCTTCTCTCTTCTCTTCTCCTCACCTCTCCTCTCTTCTTTTCCTTACCTCTCCTCTCTTCTTCTCTCTTCTCTTCTCCTCACCTCTCCTCTCTTCTTTTCCTTACCTCTCCTCTCTTCTTCTCTCTTCTCTTCTCCTCACCTCTCCTCTCTTCTTTTCCTTACCTCTCCTCTCTTCTTCTCTCTTCTCTTCTCCTCACCTCTCCTCTCTTCTTTTCCTTACCTCTCCTCTCTTCTTCTCTCTTCTCTTCTCCTCACCTCTCCTCTCTTCTTTTCCTTACCTCTCCTCTCTTATTCTCTATTATCTTCTCCACACCTCTCCTCTCTTCTTCTCTCTTCTCTCCTCCTTACCTCTCTTCTCTTATCCATACCTCTCCTCTCTTCTTATCTCTTCTCTTCTCTTCTCCTCACCTCTCTTCTCTTATCCATACCTCTCCTCTCTTCTTCTCTCTTCTCTTATCCATACCTCTCCTCTCTTCTTCTCTCGTCTCTTCTCCATACCTCTCCTCTCTTCTATTCTCCTTACCTCTCCTCTCTTCTCTTCTCCTTACCTCTCCTCTCCTCCTTACCTCTCCTCTCTTCTCTTCTTCTTCTCCTCTTCTCCTTACCTCTCCTCTCCTCTCTTCTTCTCCTCTTCTCCATACCTCTCCTCTCTTCTTCTCCTCTTCTCCATACCTCTCTTCTCTTCTCCATACCTCTCCTCTCCTCTCTTCTTCTCCTCTTCTCCTTACCTCTCCTCTCCTCTCTTCTTCTCCTCTTCTCCTGACCTCTCCTCTCTTCTCCTTACCTCTCCTCTCCTCTCTTCTTCTCCTCTTCTCCTTACCTCTCCTCTCTTCTTCTCTCTTCTCTTCTCCTCACCTCTCCTCTCTTCTTCTCTTCTCCTTACCTCTCCTCTCTTCTTCTCTTCTCCTCACCTCATAGCCTCAGTATCTCTTTAATGGCTCTGCTAATCACTAAAAGATGAGCCTTCTGCTGTTCTCATATCTCTCTGTGTGTGTGTGTGTGTGTGTGTGTGTGTGTGTGTGTGTGTGTGTGTGTGTGTGTGTGTGTGTGTGTGTGTGTGTGTGTGTGTGTGTGTGTGCGTACACGTGTGTGGTTCCTCTAATAGGCGTACAGACAGACATAGGGACAGACGTCTTCAAGGATACATGGGGTAACATCAGAGGCAGGATGGAAAGAAGGATGGATGGAGAGTGAGGGAGGGAGTGAGAGGAGGTGGTAGGAAGAGATGGAAAGGGACAAGGAGGGAGAGATGGAAAGGAGGGGAGAGATGGAGAGAAACTTTAAGATCTCAGTATGGGTCCACTTTGAAGTCTGTCTGTCTGTCTGTCTGTCTGTCTGTCTGTCTGTCTGTCTGTCTGTCTGTCTGTCTGTCTGTCTGTCTGTCTGTCTGTCTGTCTGTCTGTCCATGTAACATACTATGTGCTATTAGGGTGGTATGTGTCTCTCTCTCCCATAGGCAATGTCCCATTGTATCTTCAGTCCCATAGGAATGTCTTGTATCTTCAGTCCCATAGGAATGCCTTGTATCTTCAGTCCCATAGGAATGCCTTGTATCTTCAGTCCCATAGGAATGCCTTGTATCTTCAGTCCCATAGGAATGCCTTGTATCTTCAGTCCCATAGGAATGCCTTGTATCTTCAGTCCCATAGGAATGCCTTGTATCTTCAGTCCCATATAGTAGCACTGTATTGGCATCAGACAGGGAGTTAGATTGTCAATGTGATGGTTTAGCACTCTGTGTGTGTTATGTACTCACGACTGTGTGACCCTCGGACGAACCAGGTGTATGTGTGTGTGTGTGTGTGTTTTAGCTGCTTCCCCAGAATAGCCTCAGTATCTCTTTAATGGCTCTGCTAATCACTAAAAGATGAGCCTCCTGCTGTTCTCATATCTCTCAGACATAGGGACAGACATCTTCAAGGATACATGGGGTAACATCAGAGGCAGGATGGAAAGAAGGATGGATGGAGAGTGAGGGAGGGAGTGAGAGGAGGTGGTAGGAAGAGATGGAAAGGGACAAGGAGGGAGAGATGGAGGGAGAGAAGGAGAGAGAGGAGAGATGGAGAGAAGGAGGGAGAGGAGGGAGAAGGAGGGGAGGGAGAGAGGAGAGAGATGGAGAGAGAGAGAGGAGGGATGGAGAGAGAGAAGGGAGGAGATGGAGAGAGAAGGAGGAGAGATGGAGAGAGAAGGAGGGATGGAGAGAGAGAAGGAGAGGAGGAGAGATGGAGAGAGAGATGGAGAGATGAGAGAGATGGAGAGAGAGAAGGGAGAGAAGGAGAGAGAGAGGAGAGAGAGAGAGAGAGAGAGAGAAGGAGAGATGGAGGAGGAGAAGGATGGAGAGAGAGAAGGAGGGAGAAGGAGAGAGAGAGGAGAGAGAGAAGGAGAGAGAAGGAGGGAGAGAGGAGAGAGAGAAGGAGAGAGAGAAGGGAGAGAGAGATGGAGAGAGAGAGAGGGGAGAAGGAGGGAGAGAGGAGAGAGAGGAAGGAGAGAGGGAGAGAGGAGAGAGAGAAGGAGAGAGAGAGATGGAGAGAGAGAAGGAGAGAGGAGAGAGGAGAGAGAGAGAGAGGAGAGGAGAGAGAGAGGAGAGAGAGAGGAGAGAGGAGGAGAGATGGAGAGGAGACATGGAGAGAAGGAGAGAGAGAGAAGGAGAGAGAGATGGAGAGAGAAGGAGAGAGAGAAGGGAGAGAGAGAGAGATGGAGAGAGAGAAGAGAAGGAGGAGGAGAAGGAGAGGGAGACATGGAGAGAGAGAAGGAGAGAGGAGAGAGGAGGAGGAGAGAGATGGAGAGAGAGAGGAGGAGGAGAGAGATGGAGAGAGAGAGAGATGGAGGGAGAGGATGGAGAGAGAGGAGAGAGAGGAGAGAGAGAAAGGAGGGAGAGATGGAGAGATGGAGAAGAGAGGAGAGAGAGGAGGAGAGAGAGAGAGAGAGATGGAGGGAGATGGAGAGGAGGAGGGAGAGGAGGGAGAGATGGAGAGAAGGAGAGAGAGAGATGGAGAGAGAAGGAGGAGAGAGAGAGAGGAAGGAGAGAGAGAAGGAAAGAGAGAGATGGAGAGAGAGAAGGAGAGAAGGGAGAGAGAAGGAGAGAGAGAAGGAGGGAGAGATGGAGAGAGAGAAGGAGGGAGAGAAGGGAGAGAGAGAAGGAGAGAGAGAGAGATGGGAGAGAGAAGAGAAGGATGGGAGAGAAGGAGAGAGAGAGAGAGATGAGAGAGAGAGAAGGAGAGAGAGAAGGAGAGAGAGAGAGATGGAGAGAGAAGGAGAGAGAGAGAGGAGGAGAGAGAAGGAGAGAGAGAAGGAGAGAGAGAAGGAGAGGAGAGAGAGAAGGGAGAGAGAGAAGGAGAGAGAGAAGGAGAAGAAGGAGAGAAACTTTAAGATCTCAGTATGGGTCCACTTTGAAGTCTGTCTGTCTGTGTCTGTCTGTCTGTCTGTCTGTCTGTCTGTCTGTCTGACTGACACTGTTTTGAAGTAAATAGTCTCTTGACTTACAACTGATTCTGTTACAGTCTAGTTTAGTTCCCCTGTAATGAGCCACAAAGAGGATTTCAGGCGGTGCTATGCTCAATCAGAGTTTTGATGAGAGACTCAGAGTCTGTGTGGGTGTGTGTGTGTGTGTGTGTAATCAGTGAGGTATTCTATTTGAAGCTTAACAAATACAATTATATTGTAATGAAACAGCAGGTCTCTAACCCTCGACCTTCGAACGCGAGGTCCGACGCACTATCGACTCAGAGAGTTTATAAACCCAGGGTCGTTACAATATTAAAACCACAGTGGATATGAGATGAAT
>NC_068455.1:73827493-73889993 GCF_023373465.1 Oncorhynchus keta | reverse complement strand
CACTACTATCACCCACTACCGACCACTACTATCACCTACTACCGACCACTACTATCACCTACTACCGACCACTACTATCACCCACTACCGACCACTACTATCACCTACTACCGACCACTACTATCATCTACTACCGACCACTACTATCACCTACTACCGACCACTACTATCACCTACTACCGACCACTACTATCACCTACTACCGACCACTACTATCATCTACTACCGACCACTACTATCACCTACTACCGACCACTACTATCACCTACTACTGACCACTACTATCACCTACTACTGACCACTACTATCACCCACTACCGACCACTACTATCACCTACTACCGACCACTACTATCACCTACTACTGACCACTACTATCACCTACTACCGACCACTACTATCACCTACTACCGACCACTACTATCACCCACTACTATCACCCACTACTGACCACTACTATCACCTACTACCGACCACTACTATCACCTACTACTGACCACTACTATCACCCACTACTGACCACTACTATCACCTACTACTGACCACTACTATCACCTACTACTGACCACTACTATCACCTACTACTGACCACTACTATCACCTACTACTGACCACTACTATCACCTACTACTGACCACTACTATCACCCACTACCGACCACTACTATCACCCACTACCGACCACTACTATCACCTACTACCGACCACTACTATCACCTACTACCGACCACTACTATCACCCACTACTGACCACTACTATCACCTACTACTGACCACTACTATCACCTACTACTGACCACTACTATCACCTACTACCGACCACTACTATCACCCACTACTGACCAACTATCACCTACTACTGACCACTACTATCACCTACTACTGACCACTACTATCACCTACTACCGACCACTACTATCACCTACTACCGACCACTACTATCACCTACTACCGACCACTACTATCACCTACTACCGACCACTACTATCACCCACTACTGACCACTACTATCACCCACTACCGACCACTACTATCACCTACTACCGACCACTACTATCACCTACTACCGACCACTACTATCACCCACTACTGACCACTACTATCACCTACTACTGACCACTACTATCACCTACTACTGACCACTACTATCACCTACTACTGACCACTACTATCACCCACTACTGACCACTACTATCACCACTACCGACCACTACTATCACCTACTACTGACCACTACTATCACCCACTACTGACCACTACTATCACCCACTACTGACCACTACTATCACCTACTACTGACCACTACTATCACCTACTACTGACCACTACTATCACCTACTACCGACCACTACTATCACCCACTACCGACCACTACTATCACCTACTACTGACCACTACTATCACCTACTACTGACCACTACTATCACCTACTACTGACCACTACTCACCTGCTCTTTTTTTCTTTAATTTCAAACTCTAGAGGGTCAGAAACTCCAGACAGTAGACATCTCTCTCTCTGGACACATTGTCTATATCTCTATCTTTCTAACCCAGTAGACATCTCTCTCTCTGGACACATTGTCTATATGTCTATCTCTCTAATCCAGTAGACGTCTCTCTCTCTCAATGCAGACCAGCTGTCCAGCCCACTGTGACCAGGGTAGACCCCACAGCAGACAGGCTCCACCACGCAGCCCACTGCCCAGCTCCGTAAGACCCCCACCACAACCACGATGCCGCCCACTGTCCCCCTGTCCGTGTCTGCGACGTTCCCTGTTTCTATGTCCCCTGACATCACTTAACATGTCCATCTGTCTGTGTTGGGTGATTGTGGTCCTGTGGTGTTCATGTCCCCTCTCTTTGTACCCCAACCCCTCTCTTCTCTCCACCAGGACCCTGGACCCTCCGTCTGCATCCTTGTCTCTGTGTCCCCTTAAAGCTCATCCCTCTGTTTTATGTTGTATTTATTATGTTTTACGCTGATTCCTAAAAGCTTCCATCAGTGGGACTGAGTGTTGTGAAGGTAGGATGTGTAGTCGATAATGGTGGAGGGGCTTCCTTTCCGTGTGTCTCAAAGAGGAGAAAGAATCTATAAATAATAACTCTCTTTTGTCTTGGTTTCTTTCCATCCCTCCATCCCTCTCCATCCCTCTCCATTCCTCCATCCCTCTCCATCCCTCTCCATTCCTCCATCCCTCTCCATTCCTCCATCCCTCTCCATCCCTCCATCCCTCTCCATCCCTCTCCATTCCTCCATCCCTCCATCCCTCTCCATCTCTCCATCCCTCTCCATCCCTCTCCATCTCTCCATCCCTCTCCATCCCTCTCCATCTCTCCATCTCTCCATCCCTCTCCATCTCTCCATCTCTCCATCCCTCTCCATCTCTCCATCCCTCTCCATCTCTCCATCCCTCTCCATCTCTCTCCATCCCTCTCCATCTCTCTCCATCCCTCTCCATCCCTCTCCATCTCTCCATCCCTCTCCATCTCTCTCCATCCTCTCCATCTCTCTCCATCCCTCTCCATCTCTCTCCATCTCTCTCCATCTCTCAATCCCTCTCCATCTCTCTCCATCTCTCCATCCCTCTCCATCTCTCTCCATCCCTCTCCATCCCTCTCCATCTCTCCATCCCTCTCCATCTCTCCATCCCTCTCCATCTCTCCATCTCTCCATCCCTCCATCCCTCCATCCCTCTCCATCTCTCTCCATCCCTCTCCATCTCTCTCCATCTCTCCATCCCTCTCCATCTCTCCATCCCTCTCCATCTCTCTCCATCTCTCCATCCCTCTCCATCACTCCATCTCTCTATCCCTCTCCATCTCTCCATCCCTCTCCATCTCTCTCCATCTCTCCATCCCTCTCCATCCCTCCATCCCTCTCCATCTCTCTCCATCCCTCTCCATCTCTCTCCATCCCTCTCCATCTCCTCTCCATCTCTCTCCATCCCTCTCCATCTCTCTCCATCTCTCCATCTCTCTCCATCCCTCTCCATCCCTCTCCATCCCTCTCCCTCTCTCTCCATCCCTCTCCATCCCTCTCCATCTCTCTCCATCTCTCCATCCCTCCATCTCTCTCCATCCCTCTCCATCCCTCTCCATCCCTCTCCATCCCTCTCCATCCCTCTCCATCTCTCCATCCCTCTCCATCTCTCCATCTCTCCATCTCTCCATCCCTCTCCATCTCTCCATCTCTCCATCCCTCTCCATCTCTCCATCCCTCTCCATCTCTCCATCTCTCCATCCCTCTCCATCTCTCCATCCCTCTCCATCCCTCTCCATCTCTCCATCCCTCTCCATCTCTCCATCCCTCTCCATCTCTCCATCTCTCCATCCCTCTCCATCTCTCCATCTCTCCATCTCTCCATCCCTCTCCATCCCTCTCCATCTCTCCATCCCTCTCCATCTCTCCATCCCTCTCCATCTCTCCATCCCTCTCCATCTCTCCATCTCTCCATCCCTCTATCTCTCCATCTCTCTCCACTATCCCTCCATCAGGAGCAGCAGAAACAGGTGGAGGATCCGGGCAGAGAGGTGAAGAAGGTGAGGAAGGCCAGGAATCGCAGACAGGAGTGGAATATGATGGCCTATGATAAGGAGTTCCGCCCGGACACACGACTCACCCCCTCACCCTACCACGGAATGTCCTCCGAGGGGTCATTATCACCTGATAACAGGTAGGTTCATTAATCAATCAGTCAATCAATTAGTCAATCAATCTGACTATTTCAAATGGCCCTGTATATAGTATGGTATTGATCTGACCCTGTATATAGTATGGTATTGAACTGACCCTGTCTGTATATAGTATGGTATTGAACTGACCCTGTATATAGTGTGGTATTGAACTGACCCTGTATATAGTATGGTATTGAACTGACCCTGTATATAGTATGGTATTGAACTGACCCTGTATATAGTATGGTATTGAACTGACCCTGTATATAGTATGGTATTGAACTGACCCTGTATATAGTATGGTATTGAACTGACCCTGTATATAGTATGGTATTGAACTGACCCTGTCTGTATATAGTATGGTATTGAACTGACCCTGTATATAGTATGGTATTGATCTGACCCTGTATATAGTATGGTATTGAACTGACCCTGTATATAGTATGGTATTGAACTGACCCTGTATATAGTATGGTATTGAACTGACCCTGTATATAGTATGGTATTGAACTGACCCTGTATATAGTATGGTATTGAACTGACCCTGTATATAATATGGTATTGAACTGACCCTGTATATAGTATGGTATTGAACTGACCCTGTATATAGTATGGTATTGAACTGACCCTGTATATAATATGGTATTGAACTGACCCTGTCTGTATATAGTATGGTATTGAACTGACCCTGTATATAGTGTGGTATTGAACTGACCCTGTATATAGTATGGTATTGATCTGACCCTGTATATAGTATGGTATTGAACTGACCCTGTCTGTATATAGTATGGTATTGAACTGACCCTGTCTGTATATAGTATGGTATTGAACTGACCCTGTATATAGTATGGTATTGATCTGACCCTGTATATAGTATGGTATTGAACTGACCCTGTATATGGTATTGAACTGACCCTGTATATAGTATGGTATTGAACTGACCCTGTATATAGTATGGTATTGAACTGACCCTGTATATAGTATGGTATTGAACTGACCCTGTATATAGTATGGTATTGAACTGACCCTGTATATAGTATGGTATTGAACTGACCCTGTATATAGTATGGTATTGAACTGACCCTGTATATAGTATGGTATTGAACTGACCCTGTATATAGTATGGTATTGAACTGACCCTGTATATAGTATGGTATTGAACTGACCCTGTATATAGTATGGTATTGAACTGACTCTGTATATAGTATGGTATTGAACTGACCCTGTATATAGTATGGTATTGAACTGACCCTGTATATAGTATGGTATTGAACTGACCCTGTATATAGTATGGTATTGAACTGACCCTGTATATAGTATGGTATTGAACTGACCCTGTATATAGTATGGTATTGAACTGACCCTGTATATAGTATGGTATTGAACTGACCCTGTATATAGTGTGGTATTGAACTGACCCTGTATATAGTATGGTATTGATCTGACCCTGTATATAGTATTGAACTGACCCTGTATATAGTATGGTATTGAACTGACCCTGTATATAGTATGGTATTGAACTGACCCTGTATATAGTATGGTATTGAACTGACCCTGTATATAGTATGGTATTGAACTGACCCTGTATATAGTGTGGTATTGTAACTGACCCTGTATATAGTATGGTATTGAACTGACCCTGTATATAGTATGGTATTGAACTGACCCTGTATATAGTATGGTATTGAACTGACTCTGTATATAGTATGGTATTGAACTGACCCTGTATATAGTGTGACACTGGCTAGCCTTCGACTGACCTCTGCTGATTGGACAGACACTGGCTAGCCTTCTACTGACTACTGATTGGACAGACACTGGCTAGCCTTCTACTGACCTCTGCTGATTGGACAGACACTGGCTAGCCTTCTACTGACTGCTGATTGGACAGACACTGGCTATCCTTCTACTGACTACTGATTGGACAGACACTGGTTAGCCTTCTACTGACTGCTGATTGGACAGACACTGGTTAGCCTTCTACTGACTGCTGATTGGACAGACACTGGTTAGCCTTCTACTGACTGCTGATTGGACAGACACTGGTTAGCCTTCTACTGACTGCGGATTGGACAGACACTGGCTAGCCTTCCACTGCCCCCTCTGCTGATTGGACAGACACTGGTTAGCCTTCTACTGACCTCTGCTGATTGGACAGACACTGGTTAGCCTTCTACTGACCTCTGCTGATTGGACAGACACTGGTTAGCCTTCTACTGCCCTCTGCTGATTGGACAGACACTGGTTAGCCTTACACTGCCCTCTGCTGATTGGACAGACACTGGTTAGCCTTCTACTGACCTCTGCTGATTGGACAGACACTGGTTAGCCTTCTACTGACCTCTGCTGATTGGACAGACACTGGTTAGCCTTCTACTGACCTCTGCTGATTGGACAGACACTGGTTAGCCTTACACTGCCCTCTGCTGATTGGACAGACACTGGTTAGCCTTCTACTGACCTCTGCTGATTGGACAGACACTGGTTAGCCTTCTACTGACCTCTGCTGATTGGAAAGACACTGGTTAGCCTTCTACTGACCTCTGCTGATTGGACAGACACTGGTTAGCCTTCTACTGACCTCTGCTGATTGGACAGACACTGGTTAGCCTTCTACTGACCTCTGCTGATTGGACAGACACTGGTTAGCCTTCTACTGACCTCTGCTGATTGGACAGACACTGGTTAGCCTTCTACTGACCTCTGCTGATTGGACAGACACTGGCTAGCCTTCTACTGCCCTCTGCTGATTGGAAAGTCACTGGTTAGCCTTCTACTGACCTCTGCTGATTGGACAGACACTGGTTAGCCTTCTACTGACCTCTGCTGATTGGACAGACACTGGCTAGCCTTACACTGCCCTCTGCTGATTGGACAGACACTGGTTAGCCTTCTACTGACCTCTGCTGATTGGACAGACACTGGTTAGCCTTCTAATGCCCTCTGCTGATTGGACAGACACTGGCTAGCCTTACACTGCCCTCTGCTGATTGGACAGACACTGGTTAGCCTTCTACTGACCTCTGCTGATTGGACAGACACTGGTTAGCCTTCTACTGACCTCTGCTGATTGGACAGACACTGGTTAGCCTTCTACTGCCCTCTGCTGATTGGACAGACACTGGCTAGCCTTCTACTGCCCTCTGCTGATTGGAAAGACACTGGTTAGCCTTCTACTGACCTCTGCTGATTGGACAGACACTGGTTAGCCTTCTACTGACCTCTGCTGATTGGACAGACACTGGCTAGCCTTACACTGCCCTCTGCTGATTGGACAGACACTGGTTAGCCTTCTACTGACCTCTGCTGATTGGACAGACACTGGTTAGCCTTCTAATGCCCTCTGCTGATTGGACAGACACTGGCTAGCCTTACACTGCCCTCTGCTGATTGGACAGACACTGGTTAGCCTTCTACTGACCTCTGCTGATTGGACAGACACTGGTTAGCCTTCTACTGACCTCTGCTGATTGGACAGACACTGGTTAGCCTTCTAATGCCCTCTGCTGGGGAGTGGAAAACACTACACGTCTATGTAGAATTTCTGATTATATCAACGAGTGTGTGTCCTTCTTAAGGATATGACAAGTTAGATATAAGTATCTACAACAACGGAAACTAGGTAACTTTATCCCCCTACTCCACCCCTCCCAGGTCGATGGCATCAGACATGGGCGAGCATTCCTACTCCTGCCAGCCCTAACCACCCTTCCCAGCCCACCTCTGCCCCCACCCCATCGATGGTGCCCCCACCTCACCCAAGCCCCCAGACTCAGTCTCTGGACAGGGGAGGGTACCCCAGAGCCAACCCCCCTCTGGGTCAGCCGCCGCTTCCACGACAAATCGCATCACTGGGGCGCACCCAGCCCCCCACCCACCCCCAGCCCACTCCGAGGGAGGGGCAGTCAACGGTCCACGTCAGCAGTCGGTCAAGGACTACAGGGCTCATGGGTAAGTCAACTACCACGTACTGTAGGCTACTAGGTATTGAGTCATTAGGTATTACTAGGTATTGTGTCATTAGGTATTACTAGGTATTGAGTCATTAGGTATTACTAGGTATTGAGTCATTAGGTATTACTAGGTATTGAGTCATTAGGTATTACTAGGTATTGAGTCATTAGGTATTACTAGGTATTGTGTCATTAGGTATTACTAGGTATTGAGTCATTAGGTATTACTAGGTATTGAGTCATTAGGTATTACTAGGTATTGAGTCATTAGGTATTACTAGGTATTGAGTCATTAGGTATTACTAGGTATTGAGTCATTAGGTATTACTAGGTATTGTGTCATTAGGTATTACTAGGTATTGTGTCATTAGGTATTACTAGGTATTGAGTCAATACATTAAGACCTATTCCATATCTATATATCAGTTACGTAAATTAGTAGACTGTTAGGTTTATGTTGTCAATCTGACTTTAACACTCAATTGCAGGCCTGCAAATCTGTATACGTACTGTGGATAGTTAAACCTCTCAGATAAATCACGCCCACACAAATGTTTTGTTCTCAAAAGGTATATATGATGCTAACCACATTTCCATCTACAGATTTTATGCGAGAAAAGTAATTTCGCTAAGAAAATAATAACGACAGGTGTGATGGAAACGGGATCAAATCATTTGTTTATTCGACACAGTAGAGTCGTTTTGTGTCTCTGATATTAATTACACAGGAAATGGCAGAGGAAACGCCATATATTGAAATAATAACCATCATATCGAAGAAAAAGTCACGCGATGATGTGTTGTCTTCCCACTGTCATGATGAGAGAGAGGTGTTGTCTGATTCACTGATGAGAGAGAGGTGTTGTCTGATTCACTGATGAGAGAGGTGTTGTCTGATTCACTGTTATGATGAGAGAGAGGTGTTGTCTGATTCACTGATGAGAGAGAGGTGTTGTCTGATTCACTGATGAGAGAGAGGTGTTGTCCTCCCACTGTCATGATGAGAGAAGGTGTTGTCCTCCCACTGTCATGATGAGAGAGAGGTGTTGTCCTCCCATTGTTATGATGAGAGAGAGGTGTTGTCCTCCCACTGTCATGATGAGAGAGAGGTGTTGTCCTCCCACTGTCATGATGAAAGAGAGGTGTTGTCCTCCCATTGTTATGATGAGAGAGAGGTGTTGTCTGATTCACTGATGAGAGAGAGGTGTTGTCTGATTCACTGATGAGAGAGGTGTTGTCCTCCCACTGTCATGATGAGAGAGAGGTGTTGTCCTCCCACTGTCATGATGAAAGAGAGGTGTTGTCCTCCCATTGTTATGATGAGTCAGAGAGAGGTGTTGTCTGATTCACTGATGGAGAGAGGTGTTGTCTGATTCACTGATGAGAGAGAGGTGTTGTCCTCCCACTGTCATGATGAGAGAGAGGTGTTGCCTCCCACTGTCATGATGAGAGAGAGGTGTTGTCCTCCCATTGTTATGATGAGAGAGAGGTGTTGTCCTCCCACTGTCATGATGAGAGACTAGGTGTTGTCCTCCCACTGTCATGATGAGAGAGGTGTTGTCCTCCCATTGTTATGATGAGATTACTAGGTGTTGTCTGATTCACTGTTATGATGAGAGAGAGGTGTTGTCCTCCCACTGTCATGATGAGGAGAGAGGTGTTGTCTGATTCACTGTCATAATGAGAGAGGTGTTGTCTGATTCACTGTTATGATGAGAGAGAGGTGTTGTCCTCCCACTGTCATGATGAGAGAGAGGTGTTGTCTGATTCACTGTCATAATGAGAGAGAGGTGTTGTCTGATTCACTGTTATGATGAGAGAGAGGTGTTGTCCTCCCACTGTCATGATGAGAGAGGGTGTTGTCTGATTCACTGTCATAATGAGAGAGAGGTGTTGTCTGATTCACTGTAATGATGAGAGAGAGGTGTTGTCTAGGATTCACTGTCATGGTGAGAGAGAAGTGTTGTCTGATTCACTGTCATGGTGAGAGAGGTGTTGTCTGATTCACTGTCATGATGAGAGAGAGGTGTTGTCTGATTCACTGTCATAATGAGAGAGAGGTGTTGTCTGGTTCACTGTTATGATGAGAGAGAGGTGTTGTCTGATTCACTGTCATGGTGAGAGAGGTGTTGTCTGATTCACTGTCATGTTGAGAGAGAGGTGTTGTCCTCCCACTGTCATAATGAGAGAGAGGTGTTGTCTGATTCACTGATGAGAGAGAGGTGTTGTCTGATTCACTGATGAGAGAGAGGTGTTGTGTCTGATTCACTGATGAGAGAGAGGTGTTGTCTGATTCACTGATGAGAGAGAGGTGTTGTCTGATTCACTGTTATGATGAGAGAGAGGTGTTGTCTGATTCACTGATGAGAGAGAGGTGTTGTCTGATTCACTGATGAGAGAGAGGTGTTGTCCTCCCACTGTCATGATGAGAGAGAGGCGTTGTCTGATTCACTGATTCACCGAAGAGAGAGAGGTGTTGTCTGATTCACTGATGAGAGAGAGGTGTTGTCCTCCCACTGTCATGATGAGAGAGGCATTGTCTGATTCACTGATGAGAGAGAGGTGTTGTCTGATTCACTGTCATGATGAGAGAGAGGTGTTGTCTGATTCACTGATGAGAGAGAGGTGTTGTCCTCCCACTGTTATGATGAGAGAGCGGTGTTGTCTGATTCACTGATGAGAGAGAGGTGTTGTCTGATTCACGGATGAGAGAGAGGTGTTGTCTGATTCCCTGTCATGATGAGAGAGAGGTGTTGTCCTCCCACTGTCATGATGAGAGAGAGGTGTTGTCTGATTCACTGATGAGAGAGAGGTGTTGTCTGATTCACTGATGAGAGAGAGGTGTTGTCTGATTCACTGTCATGATGAGAGAGAGGTGTTGTCTGATTCACTGTCATGATGAGAGAGAGGTGTTGTCTGATTCACTGATGAGAGAGAGGTGTTGTCCTCCCACTGTCATGATGAGAGAGAGGTGTTGTCCTCCCACTGTCATGATGAGAGAGAGGTGTTGTCCTCCCACTGTCATGATGAGAGAGAGGTGTTGTCCTCCCATTGTTATGATGAGAGAGAGGTGTTGTCCTCCCACTGTCATGATGAGAGAGAGGTGTTGTCCTCCCACTGTCATGATGAAAGAGAGGTGTTGTCCTCCCATTGTTATGATGAGAGAGAGGTGTTGTCTGATTCACTGATGAGAGAGAGGTGTTGTCTGATTCACTGTTATGATGAGAGAGAGGTGTTGTCCTCCCACTGTCATGATGAGAGAGAGGTGTTGTCTGATTCACTGTCATAATGAGAGAGAGGTGTTGTCTGATTCACTGTTATGATGAGAGAGAGGTGTTGTCCTCCCACTGTCATGATGAGAGAGAGGTGTTGTCTGATTCACTGTCATAATGAGAGAGAGGTGTTGTCTGGTTCACTGTTATGATGAGAGAGAGGTGTTGTCTGATTCACTGTCATGGTGAGAGAGGTGTTGTCTGATTCACTGTCATGGTTGAGAGGTGTTGTCTGATTCACTGTTGAGGTGTTGTCCTCCCACTGTCATAATGAGAGAGAGGTGTTGTCTGATTCACTGTTATGATGAGAGAGAGGTGTTGTCTGATTCACTGATGAGAGAGAGGTGTTGTCTGATTCACTGATGAGAGAGAGGTGTTGTCCTCCCACTGTCATGATGAGAGAGAGGCATTGTCTGATTCACTGATGAGAGAGAGGTGTTGTCTGATTCACTGATGAGAGAGAGGTGTTGTCCTCCCACTGTCATGATGAGAGAGGCATTGTCTGATTCACTGATGAGAGAGAGGTGTTGTCTGATTCACTGTCATGATGAGAGAGAGGTGTTGTCTGATTCACTGATGAGAGAGAGGTGTTGTCCTCCCACTGTTATGATGAGAGAGAGGTGTTGTCTGATTCACTGATGAGAGAGAGGTGTTGTCTGATTCACGGATGAGAGAGAGGTGTTGTCTGTCTGATTCCCTGTCATGATGAGAGAGAGGTGTTGTCTTCCCACTGTCATGATGAGAGAGAGGTGTTGTCTGATTCACTGTCATGGTGAGAGAGAAGTGTTGTCTGATTCACTGTCATGGAGAGAGAGGTGTTGTCTGATTCACTGTAATGATGAGAGAGAGGTGTTGTCTGATTCACTGTCATGGTGAGAGAGAAGTGTTGTCTGATTCACTGTCATGGTGAGAGAGGTGTTGTCTGATTCACTGTCATGATGAGAGAGAGGTGTTGTCTGATTCACTGTCATAATGAGAGAGAGGTGTTGTCTGGTTCACTGTTATGATGAGAGAGAGGTGTTGTCTGGTTCACTGTTATGATGAGAGAGAGGTGTTGTCTGATTCACTGTCATGGTGAGAGAGGTGTTGTCTGATTCACTGTCATGTTGAGAGAGAGGTGTTGTCCTCCCACTGTCATAATGAGAGAGAGGTGTTGTCTGATTCACTGTTATGATGAGAGAGAGGTGTTGTCTGATTCACTGATGAGAGAGAGGTGTTGTCTGATTCACTGATGAGAGAGAGGTGTTGTCTGATTCACTGATGAGAGAGAGGTGTTGTCTCCCACTTCACTGATGAGAGAGAGGTGTTGTCTGATTCACTGATGAGAGAGAGGTGTTGTCCTCCCACTGTCATGATGAGAGAGAGGTTGTCTGATTCACTGATGAGAGAGAGGTCTTGTCTGATTCACTGATGAGAGAGAGGTGTTGTCCTCCCACTGTTATGATGAGAGAGAGGTGTTGTCTGATTCACTGATGAGAGAGAGGTGTTGTCTGATTCACTGATGAGAGAGAGGTGTTGTCTGATTCACTGTCATGATGAGAGAGAGGTGTTGTCCTCCCACTGTTATGATGAGAGAGAGGTGTTGTCTGATTCACTGATGAGAGAGAGGTGTTGTCTGATTCACTGATGAGAGAGAGGTGTTGTCTGATTCACTGTCATGATGAGAGAGAGGTGTTGTCCTCCCACTGTCATGATGAGAGAGAGGTGTTGTCTGATTCACTGATGAGAGAGAGGTGTTGTCTGATTCACTGATGAGAGAGAGGTGTTGTCTGATTCACTGTCATGATGAGAGAGAGATGTTGTCTGATTCACTGATGAGAGAGGTGTTGTCTGATTCACTGTCATGATGAGAGAGGTGTTGTCTGATTCACTGTCATGGTGAGAGAGGTGTTGTCTGATTCACTGATGAGAGAGAGGTGTTGTCAATTCACTGTAATGATGAGAGAGATGTTGTCTGATTCACTGTCATGATGAGAGAGAGGTGTTGTCTGATTCACTTGTCTGTTCTTTCTCTCTCCTCCCTCAGCGGCCAGCCATCCACCATCCCGGAGTACTTCATCCCCCAGCCCCTCCCCTCCTCCCCCAATCATCCCCTCCGCCCAGACTGCCTTCGACTCTACCTCCTCCTCCTCCCCCCTCCCTCCCCCTCCCTCCCTCCTCCCTCCCTCTCCCCGGGGCTGTGGCCATCATGTCCCGTTCTTACAGTCCCTCCCCTCCTCCTCCCGCCCCGCCTGCCCACTATGTCCCCTCCCCCTCTCACGCCCCTCCCGCTGCCCCCCCTCCTCCCCCACCAGGCCTGCCCCCATCCCACATCCTGTCTCCGGCTCACGCTATTGGTGGGTCTCAAGGAGAAGCTCCGCCTACCAGGAAGGGCCAGATGCCCATGATTCCGATAAGCGATGCCCGCAGCGACCTGTTGGCTGCCATACGCAGAGGTGAGATGGAGGGAGGAAAGGAGGGATGGAGGAAGGGATGGAGGAAGGGGGAGAAGAGAGGAAGGGACAGAGGAGGAAGGGGGAGGGAGGGAGGAGGGGAGGGAGAGAGGGAAGGAGGAAGGAGGAAGGAAGGAGGGGAAGGAAGGAAGGAGAAGGAAGGAAGGAAGAAGGAGAAGGAAGGAAGGAAGGGAGGAATGAAGGGGGGAAGGAAGGGAAGGAGGGAGGGAGGGAGGGAGGGAGGGAGCGAGGGAGGGAGGGAGGGAGGGAGGGAGTCAGAGAATGTGTGTGAGTGAGTAAATGTGTTTGTTTCCATTTGTGTTTCTTTTCATGTTTAAGTTTGTTTTCGGTATGTGTGATGTGTGGTACATGTGTGTGTGTATGCTTAGGTGTGATTCCGATGAGCAACGCTCGCAGCGAACTGCTGACAGCCATACGCAGAGGTGAGAGATGGAGAGAGGGGGCGGTGTGTGTGTGTGTGTGTGTGTGTGTGTGTGTGTGTGTGTGTGTGTGTGTGTGTGTGTGTGTGTGTGTGTGTGTGTGTGTGTGTGTGTGTGTGTGTGTGTGTGTGTGTGTGTGTGTTTAGTGTATGATGGAAAGACGGAGAGAGGGGTTAGATAGATACCTATAGCTCCTCCCACCAGCCTCCTCTGGTAGTTATCTATCTAACCCCTCTCTCCCTCCCTCTCTCTCTCCCTCCCTCTCTCTCTCCCTCCATCTCTCATCCCTCCCTCCATCCTCCAGGCATCCAACTGAGGAAGGTACAGGAGCAGAGAGAGCAGGAAGCGAAGAGAGAGCCCGTAGGAAATGACGTGGCCACCATTCTCTCACGTCGCATCGCCGTCGAGTACAGCGAATCAGAGTCTGACTCCGGCGGGGAGGACAATGGGGAGTGGTCCGACTGAGAGGGGTCATAGGTCAAGGGATTAGGATTTTTAGGAAATGGGGTCTAGTTTGGTCTGGAAGGACGGGAGTGTATGGAGGGATTTTAGTGCCCCCCCCCAAAAAATCTGTCTCAATACCACTCTACAGAATTGTGTCTCAAACGCTTTCTATCTTTCTTTCCTGTATTCAAAGATCTGAAACGACTTGGTAGGTGGATAGGCAATTATGATGTTTTAGCTTCGGTCAGATAGATCTATGGACACTGAAGGGGGAGAAGAATGAGGCCATAGAATACACCCCCCCCCCCCCCTCCCTCCCAATGACTCAGTTAGCCAGTCAATCATCAATGTTACGCTCCAGTATTACAGTACTTAGCAGTGAGCAGTACAACACTACAACACATATTACAGTACTTAGCAGTGAGCAGTACAACACTACAACACATATTACAGTACTTAGCAGTGAGCAGTACAACACTACAACACATATTACAGTACTTAGCAGTGAGCAGTACAACACTACAACACATATTACAGTACTTAGCAGTGAGCAGTACAACACTACAACACATATTACAGTACTTAGCAGTGAGCAGTACAACACTACATCACATATTACAGTACTTAGCAGTGAGCAGTACAACACTACATCACATATTACAGTACTTAGCAGTGAGCAGTACAACACTACAACACATATTACAGTACTTAGCAGTGAGCAGTACAACACTACAACACATATTACAGTACTTAGCAGTGAGCAGTACAACACTACAACACATATTACAGTACTTAGCAGTGAGCAGTACAACACTACAACACATATTACAGTACTTAGCAGTGAGCAGTACAACACTACAACACATATTACAGTACTTAGCAGTGAGCAGTACAACACTACAACACATATTACAGTACTTAGCAGTGAGCAGTACAACACTACAACACATGTTACAGTACTTAGCAGTGAGCAGTACAACACTACAACACATATTACAGTACTTAGCAGTGAGCAGTACAACACTACAACACATATTACAGTACTTAGCAGTGAGCAGTACAACACTACAACACATATTACAGTACTTACAACACTACAACACATGTTACAGTACTTAGCAGTGAGCAGTACAACACTACAACACATGTTACAGTACTTAGCAGTGAGCAGTACAACACTACAACACATATTACAGTACTTAGCAGTGAGCAGTACAACACTACAACACATATTACAGTACTTAGCAGTGAGCAGTACAACACTACAAGCCATGGCTATGACCTTGCTGAGGTAAACTAAGTGGGGTTGGTTGAGGAGCACAAGTCAGCTTGTGTCAAGAAGGTGGGTGACATGTTTTTTATTAAGTTATTCCCTCAATTGTTTATTTCACGTGGCTCATACATAACCTAGACAGGAGTACATCTGAGAAGAGTTACGGTGTCCAAAATGGCACCCTATTCACTACGTAGAGCACTACTGTTGACCTGGGCCCGTAGAGCTCTGGTCTAAAGTAGTGCACTATATAGAGGATAGGGTACCGTTTGGAATGCACACTGTGACTAAAAAGATGGAAATATATACCCATGGCAACCAACTCCAATTATCGGAAGGTTCAGCTGGTTGCCCTGAACAATGCTAAATCTAGAACTCAAACAGACGCGGTTCCGGTAGATTCTTACCACAGAGCGCGGGGGTGTTGGGGAGGCGGTGCTATGATGCGTCCCTGAGATGCCACATTTGTGTGAAACTGCGTAGGATCACACACACACACACACACACACACACACACACACACACACACACACACACACACACACACACACACACACACACACACACACACAACAAAGATGTAGGATCCCACCTTTTCTCCACTTGTAAACAACAACAAGAAAAACAACCTCATAACCAAACTAAACCCAACTGACAAAAGACTGCTTTTGTAAATATGGCTTTACAGTTTCACCGCCTCATGTTTTAAAATGGATGTTTTAAGAGAATAATGTTTTTTTTTTAAACGATATATATAAATATATCAAATAAAACACGACATAGTTTTACATCAGCAACAACTACTCCGTCTGGGGGTCAGTGAGATTTGAGTATGGTGCAGTGGGTTGACTTATTTTCAAGGGCACGTTTTCAGCGCACAATGTATTGTGGGAAATGTAGTCATCAATCACAATATTAGACCAGTTTTATTCTGTACTGAAGCCTCTGCTTGTGGTGTACTATGTGAAGTAGCTTTGTACAGCTGCACAGATGCCTAAATCCCTTCATCTAACGTTACTCACAATGCTTACTGTATTTGCTCAGTGCTTGTAGAGCAGAGGTCTCAAACTACAGGCCCGTGATCCAAAAGCGCCCCCTGGGCCGATTTAAATAACGTGGCACCCTGGGCAAAATTATATTGAGACCACACTTGCAGAGGATATAATCCTAACATCAAAAAATATTTTTTTAAAGTATGGGTTTTAAACTAATGAAGAAAGACATGGAGAAAGACACTGAAAATACTTTATTTTGCATTTTTGTTTCAATGTGCCACTGATAGAAAATAAAAAGGGACACTGCACCCTTAAATAGCACATCTAAACTAAGTATACATACAGCTTGTTTGGGGATGAAGTTGAATCCTTGACAATGATCTAAGAGCAGTTTTATGGTTTTCCCGCTAATAGTTAAGGTTACGATTGGAGGGTGGGTAAGCTGATCCTAGATCTGTATCTAATACTATCTAAGTATTTAACTTCAGTGTACTGTAGAAGCACAGCTGTGAATGTGAAATTGATTAACTAAATGTTTGTATAGGGAGTTGTCCACCTCATTTTCGAATGCCTTTAAAAGATGAAGCCAAACGCGGGAACTATGGCAACATCTTTCTCCGCGCTTGCGCATTATCATAATTCATATGCGCACCACTAGAAATTCCTGCAATAGTATGTTTCTGTTAGTGGAGACGTCATGACAAAATACCCCATGTATTACTGTCCTGCTGATGTGCCTGGACCGTGTAGGCTAAACTGCTCATTAAAAACACATAACTGATCCAAATGGTTGCCCAGTCAGGCATGTTAGTTTCAGTTATTTCCAAATTAATATGTATTCAAAACGCCAGGCTTTTGAGCGGTTATTCAAATGACACAGGGTATTCACTGCCTGTTATAGCCTAGACTAGAGTTTTGTACGCACTTGAAAACAATAATAACATAATTCATTACATTGTGTTGTTATAGCCTAGGTAGGGTACATTTCTTGTCCCTATAAAACAATAGGATAGCTTTCAGAGCTGCGTACCCACGGACGTGGAGGGACCGCACTCAGCGCAGCCTCGGGAGCGCACATAGTGTTGGCTAACTATGATTTCACTATCTGAAAAAAATGTTTTCTTTCACTGTGTAAATTGACTGGATAAATTCACTGCAGTATTATGCCTAACACTGGGTTTATGAATTATGGTCTAATATGCATAAGCTAGGTAGGTCACGGTACATCTCCAGCCTGTCTGTCTTCATTGCTCTGATGAGTGTAACAGTATAACTTTAGACCGTTCCCTCGCGCGAACCAGGGGCCCTCTGCACACATCAACAACAGTCTACAAGCCGCGGCCCTTGCAGAGCAAGGGGAACCACTACTTCAAGGTCTCAGAGCAAGTGACTTCACCGCTTGATGAACAGCATCAATGTAACAGTATAACTTTAGACCGTCCCCTCACCCATACCCAGGCGCGAACCAGGGACCCTCTGCACACATCAACAACAGTCCCCAACTGTTGGGCACGGAGTTGAAAAGGAGAAGCCCGTATTATCCTATCCTGTTAACACCAGACTACATCCTGACAAAATAGACCTACACCGTATGAGTGACCTAATAATGTACCTTTCTGGACCTTCTAAACTGTCAAGAATAGACCCAGACTGATCCAAATGGTTGCATAATCAGGCCCAGGCTGTTACCCTACTGTAGGCAGTTATTTCGGTATGAAACTAAACAGAATGTGTGAGCGGTTATTCAAATTAGCCCACATCACTGCAGTGTACAGCATATAGACAAGAACGGTGTATTCACTTGATAACAATAATACATTGTTGTAGGCCAGGTATAATAATTGTATGGCCTAATATCTAGATACTATTTACCTTCTTACTTACAAAAGCTATAGCACATGTAGCTTGATCCTTTTTTATACTCGGACTAATAGTCTATTGGAGGGAAAGCAGCAGGCTTGGTCGCACTATTTGCTGAATGTAAAACAGGTCTACGGCATAGAAAACGTATGTTGGGGAAAGTTGAGGAAATCGTGCGATCACTTTTGGACAGTTATGATAACATTTTTGCACTGATACATTGCAAATAGTTTCAGAGGACATACAGAGAAGAGCACTGTAAAAAAAAAGAAGACCCAAAGAAATTGATAACAATTCGATAAATGGAAATCACTTGAGCAAGGAGGCAATGACGTGCTGTAAAAGATGTGCAGGCTAGACGGTGTTTGTTGTTGAATTGCTACATTTAAATTACTGGTACTATATTGCTTTTCATTAGGCCTTGATGTGCATATTATTATTTGCAGTTGTCACTATGACAACGAACACACCATGAAAGCACTGAATTTGTATAATTTTTATAATTTTTTATAATTTTATAATTGTATAGCCTATAGTTTATCATTATAGTTATTGGGTGGATGGCCCGGGCCTTTAACTCCGACACAACACAACTAACAGTATTATCACAACAGAACTAGCGAACTTGAATGAAATACATATACAATTACACGTACTCAATTACACTTATACTTGACTGTTATACTCTATAATCTGTCTCTTTCCAATAATTTAATCTGGCAAATTTGCCACCGGTGCGTTGCAATGGTAAGTAAGGCGGAAATCGAATCATTCACTTCCGTTGTTTGGCTGTGCCCATAGCAACGTTCGACAATGAGGTGGATAGATTAACAGAGTTCTATTGAATCCATTTCAGCATCAAACGTTCCATGACAGTAACGTTCTCATTTACATTCTAAACTAGAATGTATCGGAGCTATTGATACCGACATGGGAAATATACACATTCTATGGCTCAGTCGCAAATCATACCCTGTTCTCCATTCAGTGCACTAGCATATAAGAATATGAGACGTAGCCAAAGTCTAACCATGTCACTTTAACTCCGTATCTCTATCGCTGTGGTTTGTATAAGTAACATTGTGTTTTTAAATAAAAACTGTTGTATAGAATTCTGGTCAGATCTGCTTGTAAAGAATTTGGGTTTCTAGATAAAGAGATGAACTGTCTTTGTATTGTACGCAATAAACTGTAGGCATGTATGAATAGCTAATAATAATCTAATAAAAATACTGACTGTGTAGCCTAGTTATTGAATTATTTGACGGGGGAAATGGTGGAAGGATATGCATTTTGACAGACACCAAAAAATATATGTACCTATCTCTACACTATTCACTATCGGTCAAAAGTTTTAGAACACCTACTCACACCTACTCAAGGGTTTAAAAAAAATACATGTTAAAACTATTTTCTACATCGTAGAATAATAGTGAAGACATCAAAACTATAAAATAACACATATTGAATCATGTAATAACCAAAAAAGTGTTACACAAGATTCTTCAAATAGCCACACTTTGCCTTGATGACAGCTTTGCACACTCTTGGCATTCTCTCAACCGGCTTCACCTGGAATACTTTTCAAACAGTCAACAGGAGTTCCCAAATACACTACCGTTCAAAAGTTTGGGGTCACTTAGAAATGTCCTTGTTTTTGAAAGAAAAGCCATTTTTTGACCATTAAAATAACATAAAATTGATCAGAAATACAGTGTAGACATTGTTAATGTTGTAAATGGCTATTGTAGCTGGAAACGGAATATCTACATAGGCGTACAGAGGCCCATTATCAGCAACCATCACTCCTGTGTTCCAATGGCACGTTGTGTAGCTAATCAAAGTTTATAATTTTAAAAGGATAATTGATCATTAGAAAACCATTTTGCAAATATGTTAGCAGAGCTGGAAACTGTTGTTCTGATTAAAGAACCAATAAAACTGGCCTTCTTTAGACTAGTTGAGTATCTGGAGCATCAGCATTTGTGGGATCGATTACAGACTCAAAATGGCCAGAAACAAAGAACTTTCTTCTGAAACTCATCAGTCTATTCTTGTTCTGAGAAATTAAGGCTATTCCATGTGAGAAATTGCCAAGAAACTGAAGATCTTGTACAACACTGTGTACAACTCTCTTCACAGAACAGCGCAAACTGGCCCTAACCAGAGTAGAAAGAGGAGTGGGAGGCCCCGGTGCACAAATGAGCAAGAGGGCAAGTACATTAGAGTGTCTAGTTTGAGAAATAGACACCTCACAAGTCCTCAATTGTCAGCTTCATTAAATAGTACCTGCAAAACACCAGTCTCAACGTCAACCATGAAGAGGCGACTCCGGGATGCTGGCCTTCTAGGCAGAATTCCTCTGTCCAGTGTCTGTTCTTTTGCCCATCTTAATCTTTTCTTTTTATTGGCCGGTCTGAGATATGGCTTTTTCTTTGCAACTCTGCAGTTCCATAGTTAAACTCGGTAGTGTCAGTCAGTCAATAAAGCATTAGAGCCCCTTTCTCTGCTTCTTCTTCTTCAAAATTGGTGAAGTACAGTTGAAGTCTGAAGTTTATATACATCTTAGCCAAACACATTTAAACTCAGTTTTTCACGATTCCTGACATTTAATCCTAGTAAATATTCCCTGTTTTAGGTCAGTTAGGATCACCACTTTATTTTAAGAATGTGAAATGTCAGAATAATAGTAGAGAGAATGATTTATTTCAGC
This sequence comes from Oncorhynchus keta, assembly GCF_023373465.1. NCBI lineage: Eukaryota > Metazoa > Chordata > Actinopteri > Salmoniformes > Salmonidae > Oncorhynchus > Oncorhynchus keta. Next base: position 73,868,938 of record NC_068455.1, on the reverse strand, counting down.
TATATTTTCTTTCATCACATGCCCTTTGGGTCAGAAGTGTACATACACTCAGTTAGTATTTGGTAGCATTGCCTTTAAATTGTTTAACTTGGGTCAAACGTTTTGGGTAGCCTTCCACAAGCTTCCCACAATAAGTTGGGTGAATTTTAGCCCATTCCTCCTGAGAGCTGATGTAACTGAGTCAGGTTTGTAGACCTCCTTGCTCGCACACGCTTTTTCAGTTCTGCCCACAAATATTCTATAGGATTGAGGTCAGGGCTTTGTGATGGCCACTCCAATACCTTGACGTTGTTGTCCTTAAGCCATTTTGCCACAACTTTGGAAGTATGCTTGGGGACATTGTCCATTTGGAAGACCCATTTGCAACTAAGCTTTAACTTCCTGACTGATGTCTTGAGATGTTGCTTCAATATATCCACATCATTTTCCTGCCTCATAATGCCAACGATTTTGTGAAGTGCACCAGTCCCTCCTGCAGCAAAGCACCCCCACAACATGATGCTGCCAACCCTGTGCTTCACGGTTGGGATGCTGTTCTTCGGCTTGCAAGCATCCCCCTTTTTCCTCCAAACATAACAATGGTCATCATGGCCAAACAGTTCTATTTTTGTTTCATCAGACCAGAGGACATTTCTCCAAAAACTATGATCTTTTTCCCCATGTGCAGTTGAAAACCAGAGTCTGTCTTTTTTTATGGTGGTTTTGGAGCAGTGGCTTCTTCCTTGATGAGCGGCCTTTCAGGTTATGTCGATATAGGAATTGTTTTACTGTGGATATAGATACTTTTGTACCCGTTTCCTCCAGCATCTTCACAAGTTCCTTTGCTGTTGTTCTGGGATTGATTTGCACTTTTCGCACCAAAGTACGTTCATCTCTAGTAGACAGAACGCGTCTCTTTCCTGAGCGGTATGACGGCTGTGTGGTCCCATTGTGTTTATACTTGCATACTATTGTTTGTACAGATGAACATGGTACCTTCAGGCGTTTGGAAATTGCTCCCAAGGATGAACCAGACTTGTGGAGGTCTACATTTTCTGAGGTCTTGGCTGATTTCTTCTGTTTTCCCATGATGTCAAACAAAGAGGCACTGAGTTTGAAGGTAGCCCTTGAAATAGATCCACAGGTACACCTCTAATTGACTCAAATTATCAATCAATTGGACTATCAGAAGCTTCTAAAGCAATGACATCATTTTCAGAAGATATTTGAAGACACGGTCAACTTAGTGTAAGTGAACTTCTGACCCACTGGAATTGTGATACAGTGAATTATAAATGAAATAATCTGTCTGGAAACAGTTGTTGGAAAAAGGACTTGTGTCATGCACAAATTAGATGTCCTAACCGACTTGCCAAACTATAGTTTGTTAACAAGAAATCTGTGGAGTGGTAGAAAAATGAGTTTTAATGACTCCAACCTAAGTGTATGTAAACTTCAGACTTCAACTGTATAATCAAAAAACAACATTGATACTCCACACAGAGACGCGTACAAAGCTCTCCCTCACCCTCCATTTGGCAAATCTGACCATAATTCTATCCTCCTGATTCCTGCTTACAAGCTAAAACTAAAGCAGGAAGCACCAGTGACTCACTCAATACGGAGGAGGTCAGATGACTCGGATGCTACCCAACAGGACTGTTTTTCCAGCACAGACAGGAATAGGTTCCAGGATTCATCCAATGGCATTGAGGATTATAACACCTCAGTCACCAACTTCATCAACAAGTGCATCGATGACGTCGCCCCCACAGTGACCGTACGTATGTTTCCCAACCAGAAGCCATGGATTACAGGCAACATCCTCACAGAGCTAAAGGCTAGAGCTGCTGCTTTCAAGGAGCGGGACACTAATCCGGATGCCTATAAGAAATCCCACGATGCACTCAGACAAACAGGCAGAGGGTCAATACAGGACTAAGATTGAATCCTACTTCACCGGCTCTGACGCTTGTTGGATGTGGCAGGGCTTGGAATCTATTACGGACCACAAAGGGAAACACAGACATGTGTTCCGGACGACTGTGTTATCATGCTCTGCGACTGTGTTATCATGCTCTGCGACTGTGTTATCATGCTCTGCGACTGTGTTATCATGCTCGGCGACTGTGTTATCATGCTCTGCGACTGTGTTATCATGCTCTGCGACTGTGTTATCATGCTCTGCGACTGTGTTATCATGCTCTGCGACTTTGTTATCACGCTCTGCGACTGTGTTATCATGCTCTGCGACTGTGTTATCATGCTCTGCGACTGTGTTATCATGCTCTGCGACTGTGTTATCATGCTCTGCGACTGTGTTATCATGCTCTGCGACTGTGTTATCATGCTCTGCGACTGTGTTATCATGCTCTGCGACTGTGTTATCATGCTCTGCGACTGTGTTATCATGCTCTGCAACTGTGTTATCATGCTCTGCGACTGTGTTATCATGCCCTGTGACTGTGTTATCATGCTCTGCGTAGTCGTTTTAAACAGGTCAACATTCACAAAGCCGTGGTGCCAGACAGATTACCAGGACGTGTACTCAAAGCATGTGCAGACCAACTGGCAAGTGTCTTCATTGACATTTTCAACCTTTCCCCGATCGAGTCTGTAATACCTACGTTTCAAACAGATCACCTTAGTCCCTGTGCCCACTCGCTGTGTATTATCTATCATTAGCCGCTTTAATACATGGAACACTAGTCACTTTAATAATGGAACTTTAATAATGTTTACATATCTTGCCTCACTCATCTCATATGTATATACGGTATTTTATACCATCTATTGCATCTTGCCTATGCCGTTCAGTCATCGCTCATCCATATATTTATATGTATATATTCTTATTCCATTCCTTTACTTAGATGTATGTGTATTAGATAGTTGTTGTGGAATTGTTCGAGTACATGTTAAATATTGCTTCACTATCAGAACTAGAAACACAAGCATTTCCCTACACTCACAATAACATCTGCTAACCATGTGTATGTGACCAAAACATCTGCTAACCATGTGTATGTGACCAATAACATCTGCTAACCATGTGTATGTGACCAATACATCTGCTAACCATGTGTATGTGACCAATACATCTGCTAACCATGTGTATGTGACCAATAACATCTGCTAACCATGTGTATGTGACCAAAACATCTGCTAACCATGTGTATGTGACCAATAACATCTGCTAACCATGTGTATGTGACCAATAACATCTGCTAACCATGTGTATGTGACCAAAACATCTGCTAACCATGTGTATGTGACCAATAACATCTGCTAACCATGTGTATGTGACCAAAACATCTGCTAACCATGTGTATGTGACCAATAACATCTGCTAACCATGTGTATGTGACCAATAACATCTGCTAACCATGTGTATGTGACCAAAACATCTGCTAACCATGTGTATGTGACCAAAACATCTGCTAACCATGTGTATGTGACCAATAACATCTGCTAACCATGTGTATGTGACCAAAACATCTGCTAACCATGTGTATGTGACCAATAACATCTGCTAACCATGTGTATGTGACCAATAACATCTGCTAACCATGTGTATGTGACCAAAACATCTGCTAACCATGTGTATGTGACCAATAACATCTGCTAACCATGTGTATGTGACCAAAACATCTGCTAACCATGTGTGTGTGACCAATAACATCTGCTAACCATGTGTATGTGACCAATAACCATCTGCTAACCATGTGTGTGTGACCAAAACATCTGCTAACCATGTGACCAATAACATCTGCTAACCATGTGTGTGTGACCAAAACATCTGCTAACCATGTGTATGTGACCAAAACATCTGCTAACCATGTGTGTGTGACCAAAACATCTGCTAACCATGTGACCAATACATCTGCCAACCATGTGTATGTGACCAATAACATCTGCTAACCATGTGTATGTGACCAATAACCATCTGCTAACCATGTGTATGTGACCAAAACATCTGCCAACCATGTGTGTCTGACCAATAACATCTGCTAACCATGTGCATGTGACCAATAACATCTGCTAACCATGTGTATGTGACCAAAACATCTGCTAACCATGTGTATGTGACCAAAACATCTGCCAACCATGTGTGTGTGACCAATAACATCTGCTAACCATGTGCATGTGACCAATAACATCTGATAACCATGTGTATGTGACCAAAACATCTGCTAACCGTGTGTGTGTGACCAAAACATCTGCTAACCATGTGTATGTGACCAAAACATCTGCTAACCATGTGTATGTGACCAAAACATCTGCTAACCATGTGTATGTGACCAAAACATCTGCTAACCATGTGTATGTGACCAATAACATCTGCTAACCATGTGTGTGTGACCAAAACATCTGCTAACCATGTGTATGTGACCAAAACATCTGCTAACCATGTGTGTGTGACCAAAACATCTGCTAACCATGTGACCAATAACATCTGCTAACCATGTGTATGTGACCAATAACATCTGCTAACCATGTGTATGTGACCAAAACATCTGCTAACCATGTGTATGTGACCAATAACATCTGCTAACCATGTGTATGTGACCAATAACATATGCCAACCATGTGTGTGTGACCAAAACATCTGCTAACCATGTGACCAATAACATCTGCTAACCATGTGTATGTGACCAATACATCTGCCAACCATGTGTATGTGACCAATAACCATCTGCTAACCATGTGTATGTGACCAATAACATCTGCTAACCATGTGTATGTGACCAATAACATCTGCTAACCATGTGTATGTGACCAAAACATCTGCTAACCATGTGTATGTGACCAAAACATCTGCTAACCATGTGTATGTGACCAAAACATCTGCTAACCATGTGTATGTGACCAATAACATCTGCTAACCATGTGTATGTGACCAATAACATCTGCTAACCATGTGTGTGTGACCAAAACATCTGCTAACCATGTGTATGTGACCAAAACATCTGCTAACCATGTGTGTGTGACCAAAACATCTGCTAACCATGTGTATGTGACCAAAACATCTGCTAACCATGTGTATGTGACCAAAACATCTGCTAACCATGTGTGTGTGACCAAAACATCTGCTAACCATGTGTATGTGACCAATAACATCTGCTAACCATGTGTATGTGACCAAAACATCTGCTAACCATGTGTGTGTGACCAAAACATCTGCTAACCATGTGTATGTGACCAATAACATCTGCTAACCATGTGTATGTGACCAAAACATCTGCTAACCATGTGTATGTGACCAAAACATCTGCCAACCATGTGTATGTGACCAATAACATCTGCTAACCATGTGTATGTGACCAATAACATCTGCTAACCATGTGTATGTGACCAATAACATCTGCTAACCATGTGTATGTGACCAATAACATCTGCTAACCATGTGTATGTGACCAAAACATCTGCCAACCATGTGTATGTGACCAATAACATCTGCTAACCATGTGTATGTGACCAAAACATCTGCTAACCATGTGTATGTGACCAATAACATCTGCTAACCATGTGTATGTGACCAATAACATCTGCTAACCATGTGTATGTGACCAATAACATCTGCCAACCATGTGTATGTGACCAATAACATCTGCTAACCATGTGTATGTGACCAAAACATCTGCTAACCATGTGTATGTGACCAATAACATCTGCTAACCATGTGTATGTGACCAAAACATCTGCCAAGCATGTGTATGTGACCAATAACATCTGCTAACCATGTGTATGTGACCAATAACATCTGCCAACCATGTGTATGTGACCAATAACATCTGCTAACCATGTGTATGTGACCAATAACATCTGCTAACCATGTGTATGTGACCAATAACATCTGCTAACCATGTGTATGTGACCAAAACATCTGCTAACCATGTGTATGTGACCAAAACATCTGCTAACCATGTGACCAAAACATCTGCTAACCATGTGTATGTGACCAATAACATCTGCTAACCATGTGTATGTGACCAATAACCATCTGCTAACCATGTGTATGTGACCAAAACATCTGCCAACCATGTGTGTCTGACCAATAACATCTGCTAACCATGTGCATGTGACCAATAACATCTGCTAACCATGTGTATGTGACCAATAACATCTGCTAACCATGTGTATGTGACCAAAACATCTGCCAACCATGTGTATGTGACCAATAACATCTGCTAACCATGTGTATGTGACCAATAACATCTGCTAACCATGTGTATGTGACCAATAACATCTGCTATGTATGTGACCAATAACATCTGCTAACCATGTGTATGTGACCAAAACATCTGCTAACCATGTGTATGTGACCAAAACATCTGCTAACCATGTGTATGTGACCAATAACATCTGCTAACCATGTGTATGTGACCAAAACATCTGCTAACCATGTGTGTGTGACCAAAACATCTGCTAACCATGTGTATGTGACCAAAACATCTGCTAACCATGTGTGTGTGACCAAAACATCTGCTAACCATGTGACCAATAACATCTGCTAACCATGTGTATGTGACCAAAACATCTGCTAACCATGTGTGTGTGACCAAAACATCTGCTAACCATGTGTATGTGACCAAAACATCTGCTAACCATGTGTATGTGACCAATAACATATGCCAACCATGTGTGTGTGACCAAAACATCTGCTAACCATGTGACCAATAACATCTGCTAACCATGTGTATGTGACCAAAACATCTGCTAACCATGTGTATGTGACCAATAACATCTGCTAACCATGTGTATGTGACCAATAACATCTGCTAACCATGTGTATGTGACCAATAACATCTGCTAACCATGTGTATGTGACCAATAACATCTGCTAACCATGTGTATGTGACCAAAACATCTGCTAACCATGTGTATGTGACCAAAACATCTGCTAACCATGTGTGTGTGACCAAAACATCTGCTAACCATGTGTATGTGACCAATAACATCTGCTAACCATGTGTATGTGACCAAAACATCTGCTAACCATGTGTGTGTGACCAAAACATCTGCTAACCATGTGTATGTGACCAATAACATCTGCTAACCATGTGTATGTGACCAATAACATATGCCAACCATGTGTGTGTGACCAAAACATCTGTTAACCATGTGTATGTGACCAATAACATCTGCTAACCATGTGTATGTGACCAATAACATCTGCTAACCATGTGTATGTGACCAAAACATCTGCCAACCATGTGTATGTGACCAATAACATCTGCTAACCATGTGTATGTGACCAATAACATCTGCTAACCATGTGTATGTGACCAATAACATCTGCTAACCATGTGTAGGTGACCAATAACATCTGCTAACCATGTGTATGTGACCAAAACATCTGCCAACCATGTGTATGTGACCAATAACATCTGCTAACCATGTGTATGTGACCAAAACATCTGCTAACCATGTGTATGTGACCAATAACATCTGCTAACCATGTGTATGTGACCAATAACATCTGCTAACCATGTGTATGTGACCAAAACATCTGCCAACCATGTGTATGTGACCAATAACATCTGCTAACCATGTGTATGTGACCAAAACATCTGCTAACCATGTGTATGTGACCAATAACATCTGCTAACCATGTGTATGTGACCAAAACATCTGCCAACCATGTGTATGTGACCAAAACATCTGCTAACCATGTGTATGTGACCAATAACATCTGCCAACCATGTGTATGTGACCAATAACATCTGCTAACCATGTGTATGTGACCAATAACATCTGCTAACCATGTGTATGTGACCAATAACATCTGCTAACCATGTGTATGTGACCAATAACATCTGCTAACCATGTGTATGTGACCAATAACATCTGCTAACCATGTGTATGTGACCAAAACATCTGCCAACCATGTGTGTGTGACCAAAACATCTGCTAACCATGTGTATGTGACCAATAACATCTGCTAACCATGTGTATGTGACCAATAACATCTGCTAACCATGTGTATGTGACCAATAACATCGGCTAACCATGTGTATGTGACCAATAACATCTGCTAACCATGTGTATGTGACCAATAACATCTGCTAACCATGTGTGTGTGACCAATAACATCTGCTAACCATGTGTATGTGACCAATAACATCTGCTAACCATGTGTATGTGACCAATAACATCTGCTAACCATGTGTATGTGACCAAAACATCTGCCAACCATGTGTATGTGACCAATAACATCTGCTAACCATGTGTATGTGACCAAAACATCTGCTAACCATGTGTATGTGACCAATAACATCTGCTAACCATGTGTATGTGACCAATAACATCTGCTAACCATGTGTATGTGACCAATAACATCTGCTAACCATGTGCATGTGACCAATAACATCTGCTAACCATGTGTATGTGACCAATAACATCTGCTAACCATGTGTATGTGACCAATAAAATCTGCTAACCATGTGTATGTGACCAATAACATCTGCTAACCATGTGTATGTGACCAATAACATCTGCTAACCATGTGTATGTGACCAATAACATCTGATAACCATGTGTATGTGACCAATAACATTTGATTTGATTTGAGCTATGCATAGTCACTTTACAAATGACCTCGATTAACCTGCACCCCCACATATTGACTTTATTTATCTTAACTTTATTTATTCAACGGCATTGTTGGTTAAGGGCTTGTAAAGTAAGCATTTCACAGTAAGGTCTACTACACCTGTTGTATTCAGCATTTCACAGTAAGGTCTACTACACCTGTTGTATTCAGCATTTCACAGTAAGGTCTACTACACCTGTTGTATTCAGCATTTCACAGTAAGCTCTACTACACCTGTTGTATTCAGCATTTCACAGTAAGCTCTACTACACCTGTTGTATTCAGCATTTCACAGTAAGCTCTACTACACCTGTTGTATTCAGCATTTCACAGTAAGGTCAACTACACCTGTTGTATTCAGCATTTCACAGTAAGGTCTACTACACCTGTTGTATTCAGCATTTCACAGTAAGGTCTACTACACCTGTTGTATTCAGCATTTCACAGTAAGGTCTACTACACCTGTTGTATTCAACATTTCACAGTAAGGTCTACTACACCTGTTGTATTCAGCATTTCACAGTAAGGTCTACTACACCTGTTGTATTCAGCATTTCACAGTAAGGTCTACTACACCTGTTGTATTCGGCGCATGTGACTAATACCATTTGATTGCCTTGGTCTAAATGAAGCTGCTTTTGATGAATAGAAAAAGGAGCTCTCCTGAAACTGATAGATGTTTTAAGGGCAGTCATGTCCTTCCGTCATTAAAACAGAGTTGAGTGTCTTCATCATCCAAAATGGCCGCATCGTCAGCATCACAAAAAGGGAGAAATGAGACACTGATGTTAAACAGTAACCCATCTTTTAGTTGCGAGAGACAAGAGAGAAAGATAGAAAGAGATAATAGAGCTTCAGTCATTGGTTAGATGTTTTTGGGAAGTATATGTTCTTTCAACATTAAAACTGGCTTCAGGGGGTCCATCATCCAAAATGGCCACTAATGTTGAGTCACTGTATTTTATTGTCCCCACATAAAGTTTGTGGTCAAAATTAGTGCAATACATATTGGGGGATTGGGGTGCTATTTCAGATGCAACCACTGTCAACCTTTTCCTGCTGTGGGCTAAATTAGGGTCACACAGAGTGGTAGTCTTGTTAGTCTTCAAAACAAATCTCCTTTGAAACCAAAGTATACACCTCACACACATGGTAATGGATTTGTTTTTAAAGAAGACACCTGTACCATGTCAGATATAGAGTTGAAAGGTATTCCATTTTGAGTTTGCATCCCAATATTACACTTTATATACATCACAGAAGACTGAAATATGACATTCTTTAACATTCCCCCTATAAGGCCTCTAGGTCATTTGACTGCAGGAAAGGGCTACACAGAATCTTCAGACAACACATGTCATAATGGTCTCTATGTCATTGTTTTAACCCCTCATCTGTGTCAACATGGTTCATTCCAGTCATATTACTGGATGTACCGGGTCCATTCTAATATTAGGTGGTAGGAGGGGGGTCTCTGATGAATCATTTCCAGGGGGGGTTGAGTTCATCATAAGGTATGTGTGTGTCTGTGGCCTGTGACTCAGTGGTACAGCTGTAGTGATATAATCACCTGCTGTGCTCTCTAATGAGCTCTCTCCACACACACACACACACACACACACACACACACACACACACACACACACACACACACACACACACACACACACACACACACACACACACACACACACACACACACAAACAGACCCACTCTCAGGGGCTCTTGTGAGAAAGATAAATATAAATAAAAACAGGGGGAGAGAGAGAGAGGGGTGGGGAGAGAGAGGGGGAGAGAGGGGGGGGGGAGAGAGAGGGAGAGAGAGGGGGAGAGAGAGAGGGGTGGGGAGAGAGAGGGTGGGGGAGAGAGAGGTGGGGAGAGAGAGGGTGGGGAGAGAGGGTGGGAGAGAGAGGGGTGGGGAGAGAGGAGTGGGGAGAGAGGGTGGGAAGAGAGAGGGGTGGGGAGAGAGAGGGGTGGGGAGAGAGAGGGGTATGAGAGAGAGGGTTGGGGAGAGAGAGAGGGGTGGGGAGAGAGCGGGTGGGGAGAGAGGGGTGGGGAGAGAGGGGTGGGGAGAGAGAGGGTGGGAAGAGAGAGGGGTGGAGAGAGAGAGAAGGGTGGGGTGGGGAGAGAGAGGGGTAGGAGAGGGGTGGGGAGAGAGAAGGGTGGGGAGAGAGAGGGTGGAGAGAGAGAGAGGTGGGGAGAGAGAGGGTGGGGAGAGAGAGAGGTGGGGAGAGAGAAGGTGGGGAGAGAGAGAGGTGGGGAGAGAGAGGGGTGGGGAGAGAGAGGGTGGGGAGCGAGAGGTGGGGAGAGAGAGGGGTGGGGAGAGAGAGGGTGGGGAGAGAGGGGTGGGGAGAGAGAGAGGTGGGGAGAGAGAGAAGCGAGAGAGAGGCTATTTTTAGATGCTGTGAAGAGAGAAGAAGAGGTAAGAGGCTATACTGAGATGATGTGAAGAGAGAAGAAGAGGTGAGAGGCTATATTGAGATGCTGTGAAGAGAGAAGAAGAGTTGAGAGGCTATATTGAGATGCTGTGAAGAGAGAAGAAGAGGTGAGAGGCTATATTGAGATGCTGTGAAGAGAGAAGAAGAGATGAGAGGCTATATTGAGATGCTGTGAAGAGAGAAGAAGAGTTGAGAGTCTATATTGAGATGCTGTAAAGAGAGAAGAAGAGGTGCGAGGCTATATTGAGATGCTGTGAAGAGGTGAGAGGCTATATTGAGATGCTGTGAAGAGAGAAGAAGAGGTGAGAGATATACAGAACATGGAGAGAGGGAAAGAGACTGATAGATAATCAAATCAACTCAAATTGTATTGGTCACATACACATATTTAGCAGATGTTATTGCGGGTGTAGCGAAATGCTTGTGCTCCAACAGTGCAGTAATATCTAACAATTCACAATAATACACAAATCAAAAGTAAACAAATGGAATAAATAAATGTTTAAATATTAGGACAAACAATGTCGGAGTGGCATTGACTAAAATACAGAAGAATATAATACAGTATGTACATATGAGATGAGTAAAACAGTATGTAAACACTATTAAAGTGATTTGTGTTCCGTTATTAAAGTCGCCAGTGATTCCATGACTATGTACAGTACATAGGGCAGCATCCTCTAAGGTGCAGGGTTGAGTAGCCGGGTGGTAGCCGGCTAGTGATGGCTGTTTCACAGTCTGGTGGCCTTGAGATAGAAGCTGTTTTCAGTCTGTCTGTCCCAGCTTTGATGCACCTGTCCTGACCTCGCCTTCTGGATGATAGCGGGGTGAACAGGCCATGGCTTGGGTTTTTGACCCCATGGTGCCCTCAAAGTGAATCAATAAGCTAAGGACCCTGGGACTGAACACCTCCCTCTGCAACTGTATCCTGGACTTCCTGACTGGCTGCCCCCAGGTGGTAAGGGTAGGTAACAACACATCCGCCAAGCTGATCCTCAACACTGGAGACCCTCAGGGGTACGTGCTCAGTCCCCTCCTGTACTCCCTGTTCACTCATTACTGCACGGCCAGGCACGACTCCAACACCATCATTACGTTTGCCGATGACACAACAGTGGTAGGCCTGATCACCAACAACGACGAGACACCACCCGGCCGTGTGGTGCCAGGACAACAACCTCTCCTTCAACGTGATCAAGACAAAGGAGATGATTGTGGACTACAGGAAAGGAGGACCAAGCACGCCCCCATTCTCATCGACGGGGCTGTAGTGGAGCAGGTTGAGCCAACAAACTAACATGGTCCAAGCATGCCAAGACAGTCGTGAAGAGGGCACAACAAAGCCTATTCCCCTCAGGAGACGAAAAATATTTGCCATAGGTTCTCAGATCCTCAAAAGGTTTTACAGCTGCACCATCGAGAGCATCCTGACTGGCTACAGAGGGTAGTGCGTACGGCCCAGTACATTACAGGGGCCAAGCTTCCTGCCATCCAGGACATCTATACCAGGTGGGGTCAGAGGAAGGCCCTAAAAATGGTAAAAGACTGTTCTCTCTGCTATCGCACGGCAAGTGGTACCAGAGCGCCAAGTCTAGGACCAATAAGCTTTTAAGCAGCTTCTACCCCCAAGCCATGAGACTCCTGAACATCTAATCAGATGGCTACCCAGACTATTTGCATTGTCCCTACTCTGTTATTATCTATGCATAGTCACTTTAATAACTCTACCCACGTGTTCATATTACCTCAATTACCTCCACATTGACTCTGTACCTGTACCCCCTGTATATAGTCTCCACATTGACTCTGTACCGGTACCCCCCTGTATATAGTCTCCACATTGACTCTGTACCTGTACCCCCTGTATATAGTCTCCACATTGACTCTGTACCGGTACCCCCTGTATATAGTCTCCACATTGACTCTGTACCGGTACCCCCTGTATATAGTCTCCACATTGACTCTGTACCGGTACCCCCTGTATATAGTCTCCACATTGACTCTGTACCGGTACCCCCCTGTATATAGTCTCCACATTGACTCTGTACCGGTACCCCCTGTATATAGTCTCCACAATGACTCTGTACTGGTACCCCCTGTATATAGTCTCCACATTGACTCTGTACCGGTATCCCACTGTATATAGTCTCCACATTGACTCTGTACCGGTACCCCCTGTATATAGTCTCCACATTAACTCTGTACCATACTCCCCTGTATATAGTCTCCACAATGACTCTGTACTGGTACCCCCTGTATATAGTCTCCACATTGACTCTGTACCGGTATCCCACTGTATATAGTCTCCACATTGACTCTGTACCGGTACCCCCTCTATATAGTCTCCACATTAACTCTGTACCATACTCCCACTGTATATAGTCTCCACATTGACTCTGTACCGGTACCCCCTGTATATAGTCTCCACATTAACTCTGTACCATACTCCCCTGTATATAGCCTCCACATTGACTCTGTACCAGTACCCCCTGTATATAGTCTCCACATTAACTCTGCACCATACCCCCCTGTATATAGTCTCCACATTGACTCTGTACCGGTACCCCCTGTATATAGTCTCCACATTAACTCTGTACCATACCCCCCTGTATATAGTCTCCACATTGACTCTGTACCATACCCCCCTGTATATAGTCTCGCTATTGTTATTTTACTGCTGCTCTTTAACTAACTGTTCCTTTTATTTCTTATTCATATTTTTTAAACTGTACTGCTGGTTTCTTGTAAGTAACCATCTCACTCTGAGGTCTACACCTTTTGTTTTATCTGGTGCATGTGACTCATACGATTTGATTTGATGTCATTGATGATCTTTTTGGTCTTCCTGTGTCATCGGTTGCTGTAGGTGTCCTGACAGCTGTAACTCTAGTGTGTAGGTGGAGGGGTTTGTGTGAGAGCGAGGGAGCGAGAGATAGAGATGCCTGTGTGGGTGGAAGGGTGTGCGGTAAGCATGGGCAGAGGTGTGCCAGCTTCCCTTCCTGCGTATTTATCATCTCCCTGGTGTCTCCCTGCCTGCCTACATGTTATCTACCTCCCTGGTGTCTCTCTGGTGTCTCCCTGGTGTCTCCCTGGTGTCTCTCTGGTGTCTCCCTGGTGTCTCTCTGGTGTCTCCCTGGTGTCTCCCTGGTGTCTCTCTGGTGTCTCCCTGGTGTCTCTCTGGTGTCTCCCTGGTGTCTCTCTGGTGTCTCCCTGGTGTCTCCCTGCCTGCCTACATAATGTCTACCTCCCTGGTGTCTCTCTGGTGTCTCCCTGGTGTCTCTCTGGTGTCTCCCTCCCTCCCTGCCTGTGTATATCCCAGGTGTCTCCCTGCCTGCCTACATATTATCTAGCTCCCTGGTGTCTCCCTGCCTGCCTACATAATGTCTACCTCCCTGGTGTCTCTCTGGTGTCTCCCTGGTGTCTCTCTGGTGTCTCCCTCCCTCCCTGCCTGTGTATATCCCAGGTGTCTCCCTGCCTGCCTACATATTATCTAGCTCCCTGGTGTCTCCCTGCCTGCCTACATAATGTCTACCTCCCTGGTGCCTCTGGTGTCTCCCTGGTGTCTCCCTGGTTTCTCCCTGGTGTCTCCCTGGTGTCTCCCTGGTGTTTTCCTGGTGTCTCCCTGGTGTCTCCCTGGTGTCTCCCTGGTGTTTTCATGGTATCTCGCTGTTGTTTTCCTGGTGTCTCCCTGGTGTCTCCCTGGTGTTTTCCTGGTGTCTCCCTGGGGTCTCCCTTGTGTTTTCATGGTATCTCCCTGGTGTTTCATGGTATCTCCCTGGTATCTCCCTAGTGTTTTCATGGTATCTCCCTGGTGTTTTCATGGTGTCTCCCTGGTATCTCCCTGGTGTCTCCCTGGTGTTTTCAAGGTGTCTCTCTGATGTCTCCCTGGTGTTTTCCTGGTGTCTCCCTGCCTGCCTACATATTATCTACCTCCATAGTGTCTCCCTAGTGACTCCCTGGTGTCTCACTGATGTACTACCCTCATCTGACCACAGGGGGGTAGAGAGATATGGAGGAAGAGATACTGTACACTACAGTCGTTGTCAAAAGTTTGAGAATGATACAAATAGTAATTTCCACAAAGTTTGCTGCTTCCGTGACTTTAGATATTTTCGTCAGATGTTACTATGGAATACTGAAGTATAATTATAAGCATTTCATAAGTGTCAAAGGCTTTTATTGACAATTACATGAAGTTGATGCAAAGAGTCAATATTTGCAGTGTTCTTTTTCAAGACCTCTGCAATCCTCCCTGGCATGCTATCAATTAAAACCTGTTAGGGCTAGGGGGACCTGAAAAGGCAGAGCGCGAAATTCAAAAATATTCTTTAGAAATATTTAACTTTCATACATTCACAAGTGCAATATTTCAAATTAAAGCTTAACTTCTTGTTAATCTACCCATCGTGTCCGATTTCAAAAAGGCTTTACAGCGAAAGCACACCATATGATTATGTTAGGTCAGAGCCAAGTCACAAAAACACATACAGCCATTTTGCAGCAATATCCTTCCCTGCGAAGCCCTTTTTGTGCACAGCAATGATGACGGCATGTGTTTCCTTGCAGGTAACCATAATTGAAAGAGGAAGAACAATTGAAGCTTCCAGTCTGTTATTCGACCTCAATAAGCATGACAGAGTGATCTCCAGCCTTGTCCTCGTCAACACTCTTATCCGGACAGTTTCGTTTTGGTCTTGTCCGGACAGTTTCGTTTTGTTTTGGTCTTGTCCAGACAGTTTTGTTTTGTTTTGGTCTTGTCCTGACAGTTTCGTTTTGTTTTGGTCTTGTCCGGACAGTTTCGTTTTGTTTTGGTCTTGTCCTGACAGTTTCGTTTTGTTTTGGTCTTGTCCTGACAGTTTCGTTTTGTTTTGGTCTTGTCCTGACAGTTTCGTTTTGTTTTGGTCTTGTCCGGACAGTTTCGTTTTGTTTTGGTCTTGTCCTGACAGTTTCGTTTTGTTTTTGGTCTTGTCCTGACAGTTTCGTTTTGTTTTGGTCTTGTCCTGACAGTTTCGTTTTGTTTTGGTCTTGTCCTGACAGTTTCGTTTTGTTTTTGGTCTTGTCCTGACAGTTTCGTTTTGTTTTGGTCTTGTCCTGACAGTTTCGTTTTGTTTTGGTCTTGTCCTGACAGTTTCGTTTTGTTTTGGTCTTGTCCAGACAGTTTCGTTTTGTTTTGGTCTTGTCCGGACAGTTTCGTTTTGTTTTGGTCTTGTCCTGACAGTTTCGTTTTGTTTTGGTCTTGTCCTGACAGTTTCGTTTTGTTTTGGTCTTGTCCTGACAGTTTCGTTTTGTTTTGGTCTTGTCCTGACAGTTTCGTTTTGTTTTGGTCTTGTCCAGACAGTTTCGTTTTGTTTTGGTCTTGTCCTGACAGTTTCGTTTTTGTTTCGTTTTTTTTGTCTTGTCCTGACAGTTTCGTTTTGTTTTGTCTTGTCTGACAGTTTCGTTTTGTTTTGGTCTAGTCTGGACAGTTTCGTTTTGTTTTGGTCTTGTCCGGACAGTTTCGTTTTGTTTTGGTCTTGTCCAGACAGTTTCGTTTTGTTTTGGTCTTGTCCTGACAGTTTCGTTTTGTTTTTGGTCTTGTCCGGACAGTTTCGTTTTGTTTTTGGTCTTGTCCGGACAGTTTCGTTTTGTTTTGGTCTTGTCCGGACAGTTTCGTTTTGTTTTGGTCTTGTCCGGACAGTTTCGTTTTGTTTTGGTCTTGTCCTGACAGTTTCGTTTTGTTTTTGGTCTTGTCCAGACAGTTTCGTTTTGTTTTTGGTCTTGTCCGGACAGTTTCGTTTTGTTTTTGGTCTTGTCCTGACAGTTTCTTTTTGTTTTGGTCTTGTCCAGACAGTTTCGTTTTGTTTTTGGTCTTGTCCGGACAGTTTCGTTTTGTTTTGGTCTTGTCCGGACAGTTTCGTTTTGTTTTTTTTGGTCTTGTCCTGACAGTTTCGTTTTGTTTTGGTCTTGTCCAGAGTTTCGTTTAGTTTTGTCTTTTGTTTTTTTGGTCTTGTCCGTTTTGTTTTGGTCTTGGACAGTCTTTCCGGACAGTTTCGTTTTGTTTTGGTCTTGTCCGGACAGTTTCGTTTTGTTTTGGTCTTGTCCAGATAGTTTTGTTTTGTTTTTGGTCTTGTCCGGACAGTTTCGTTTTGTTTTGGTCTTGTCCGGACAGTTTCGTTTTGTTTTTGGTCTTGTCCTGACAGTTTCGTTTTGTTTTGGTCTTGTCCAGATAGTTTTGTTTTGTTTTGGTCTTGTCCAGACAGTTTCGTTTTGTTTTTGGTCTTGTCCGGACAGTTTCGTTTTGTTTTAGTCTTGTCCAGACAGTTTCGTTTTGTTTTGGTCTTGTCCGGAAAGTCCATCTATTTTTTTATGGGGGGTTGCGGTCCAGATTTAAACATCCACGGCCATCCAGGCCTTGATTTAAACATCCACGGATGTTATGAACCAATCATATACATCTGTTTATGTTTGGACCGGCCTTGATATCCAGTCCGGACAGGCCTATATTTGGCCCAAACAGAGACATCTATAATTGGTTCAGATGTGGTGTGGTCCGCACCAGCCTTGACATTTGGCAGGATTAATCTGAACCAATCATAGACAGGATTAATCTGAACCAATCATAGACAGGATTAATCTGAACCAATCATAGACATCTATGTTTCACAAGTTTGGACAGCACAGTACAGCAGAGTACAGTCCATTACAGTACAGTAAAGAAAATTATATTATATTACAGCAAAGTACAGTAGAACAGTACAGCACATTAGAGTATAGTATACTGTACTATATTGTACCCAATTTTACTCTAGTAAGACTTAAAATGAACCTAACTTCAACGTCTGGTGAAATATGTATTTTCAACGTCATTGTGCTATTGTAGTTTCACAGGGGTATAGGAGGGCGTCAGAACGGCCAGGACTAAGCCTGTCAGTAAGTTCATTATTTATTTTCCATGTAGTGGTGTAGTACTGAAACTACACGCTACTTTGTTATTGCGAAAAAATATAATAAAATATTTGTGAAGAAGGCAAGAATTGTCTTTCTTTTTCTGGATCAGACCTAATTAATTTCTTACTTGAAACATAGTTTTTGTGTTTGATAAATTCCACATTCTGTTAACGTATTACTCCAGAGGGAGTTGTAGTCTAGGACATTTCTGATTTAGATATGATAACTTATCACAAAGTTGTTTATTTCAAAGGAACTTTAACTAAATGTTTCTTACGGGCAGCGTTAGTACAGTTTGACTTCCTCCAGTGTGAAGTAATTGGTAACTGTGTTCAGAGTAGCTTCCCTTGGGAACTAGTGGCTGTATCCCAAATTACACCCCATGCACTACTTTGACCAGGGCCCTATGGGTAGTGCACTACGTTGACCAGGGCCCTGTGGGTAGTGCACTACTTTGACCAGGGCCCTATGGGTAGTGCACTACTTTGACCAGGGCCCTATGGGTAGTGCACTACTTTGACCAGAGCCCTATGGGTAGTGCACTACTTTGACCAGGGCCCTATGGGTAGTGTACTACTTTGACCTGGGCCCTATGGGTAGTGCACTACTTTGACCAGGGCCCTATGGGTAGCGCACTACTTTGACCAGGGCCCGATGGGTAGTGCACTACCTTGACCAGGGCCCGATGGGTAGTGCACTACTTTGACCTGGGCCCTATGGGTAGTGCACTACTTTGACCTGGGCCCTATGGGTAGTGCACTACTTTGACCTGGGCCCACAAGGTGTCATTTGGGATGTAACCAGGAAGAGTTATGCTGAGGGGACAACCTCAATAATTTATCATCACCAGGCCTTTTAACACTCAATACATTTTCTTTACACGGTCTGACACACACACACACACACACACACACACACACACACACACACACACACACACACACACACACACACACACACACACACACACACACACACACACACACACACACACACACACACACACACACACACACACACACACACTCAGACCAACCATTGACAGACAGTGAAATGTACAAGAGGGAAACTCAACACAAAAAAAATATTTAGCTTCTTTTTTATTTTATCAGTTTATTTGACAAATAAATCTCACTTGTTTTGTATTTAATTTATTTACAATAGTAAAAATAAATCATTTGTTGATGATATTTAGGATTATACATTGGACACTTACAGTGCAATTATTGTAACATGTCCCTTCTCATAATGTCCCAAATGCAACCCTATTCCCACTGGATTGCCCTACATCTGACAAGGGCACATAGGGCTCTGGTCTAAAGTAGTGCACTACCCATAGGGCTCTGGTCTAAAGTAGTGCACTACCCATAGGGCTCTGGTCTAAAGTAGTGCACTACCCATAGGGCTCTGGTCTATAGTAGTGCGCTACCCATAGGGCTCTGGTCTAAAGTAGTGCACTACCCATAGGGCTCTGGTCTAAAGTAGTGCACTACCCATAGGGCTCCTGGTCAAAAGTAGTGCACTACCCATAGGGCTCTGGTCTAAAGTAGTACACTACCCATAGGGCTCTGGTCTAAAGTAGTGCACTACCCATAGGGCTCTGGTCTAAAGTAGTGCACTACCCATAGGGCTCTGGTCTAAAGTAGTGCACTACCCATAGAGCTCTGGTCTAAAGTAGTGCACTACCCATAGGGCTCTGGTCTAAAGTAGTGCACTACCCATAGGGCTCTGGTCTAAAGTAGTGCACTACCCATAGGGCTCTGGTCTAAAGTAGTGCTCTACCCATAGGGCTCTGGTCTAAAGTAGTGCACTACCCATAGGGCTCTGGTCTAAAGTAGTGCACAACCCATAGGGCTCTGGTCTAAAGTAGTGCACTACCCATAGGGCTCTGGTCTAAAGTAGTGCGCTACCCATAGGGCTCTGGTCTAGAGTAGTGCACTACCCATAGGGCTCTGGTCTAAAGTAGTGCACTACCCATAGGGCTCTGGTCTAAAGTAGTGCACTACCCATAGGGCTCTGGTCTAAAGTAGTGCACTACCCATAGGGTTCTGGTCTAAAGTAGTGCACTACCCATAAGGCTCTGGTCTAAAGTAGTGCGCTACCCATAGGGCTCCTGGTCTAAAGTAGTGCACTACCCATAGGGCTCTGGTCAAAAGTAGTGCACTACTCATAGGGCTCTGGTCTAAAGTAGTGCACTATGTAGGGAATAGGGTGCCATTTGGAACACACATATAAAGTGCATTGTACTTTGTCATCATCACATGGATATTTAACAATATAAAGAAGAAAATAAAAACATGATTCCAGGCTGCTACGTCCTAAATCACACCCTATCCCTTACACACTCCGCTGCTTTTGCTATTGGAGTTAGGATGTCATTTGGGACGTAAACATATAAACAAATATGTCAGCTCTGTTATGTCACAGTATCATCAACCAATCAAGTCCCTTGTTCAGGGCCTGACTTCCTTATTCTATGAGGGACACATCCTAACTTTTTTTTTGATCAGACCCTTTTTTTGACATACCCAAAACGAACTGCCTGTAGCTCAGGACCTGAAGCAAGGACATGCATGGTCTTGGTACCATTTGAAAAGAAACAGTTGTGGAAATGTGAAATTAATGTAGGAGAATATAACACATTAGATATTGTAAAAGAAAATACAACGTTTTTTTGTCTTTGAAATGCAAGAGAAAGGCCAAAATGTTATAGTCCAGTTTAGACGCCATTTATATTTTCGCCACTAGATGGCAGCAGTGTATGTGCAACGTTTTAGACTGATTCAATGAACCATTGTATTTCTGTTCAAAATGTTGTATCAAGACTGCCCAAATGTGCCTAATTGGTTTATTGATACATTTTCAAGTTCATAACTGTGCACTCTCCTCAAACAATAGCATGGTATTATTTCACTGTAATAGCTACTGTAAACTGGACAGTGCAGTTAGATTAACAAGAATTACAGCTTTCTTCCCATATCAGATATGTCGATGTCCTGGGAAATATTCTTGTTACTTACAACCTCATACTAATCACATTAGCCTACGTTAGTTCAACCGTCCCGCAGGGGACCCACCGATCCTGTAGAGGATTTAAATTTAAGTTAGGATTCTCCCCTAAGAAACAATGACAATTCAACCATAAACAATGTTTAATCTGTGAAGGCTATACATGGTCCCAGTGAAGTTTAGCTCTCAGGTACCGCTATAGACAATCTTTTAGTAAAAGTGAAGATAAAATGGCCGAACATGACATTTTACCATGTTCTAAAATGTTAATGAATGGGCCTAGTGCTTTCAATGTGCTGAAAGCTCTTTACACAGTGGGAAAGGCTAGTTGATTTAGTGAGTCAGTCTCTTTTGATTTTCTCCTATGTGCGCACACACACACACACAGGTGGCTTAGGTTTAGTGGTTCTTTTGTTAAGCAGCAAAAGCCTTAGCAACGGGATCCATCTTTACACAGACTCCGATATGAGAGAGAGAGAGAGAGAGAGAGAGAGGTAGAGAGAGAGAGAGAGAGAGAGGTAGAGAGGGAGAGAGGTAAAGAGGTAGAAAGGTAGAGAGAGAGAGGGAGAGAGAGAGAGATGAAGGGGAGACAGGTAGAGAGGTAGAGGTAGAGAGGGAGAGAGAGGTAGAGGTAGAGAGGTAGAGAGGGAGAGAGAGGTAGAGGTAGAGAGGTAGAGAGGTAGAGAGGTAGAGGTAGAGGTAGAGAGAGAGAGAGAGAGAGAGAGAGAGAGAGAGAGAGAGAGAGAGAGAGAGAGAGAGAGAGAGAGGTAGAGCGGTAGAGAGAGAGATGAAGGAGAGAGAGAGAGAGATGAAGGAGAGAGAGAGAGATGTAGAGAGGTAGAGAGAGAGAGAGATGAAGGAGAGAGAGGGGTAGAGAGAGAGATGAAGGAGAGAGAGAGAGAGAGAGGGGGTTAGAGAGGTAGAGGAGAGAGAGAGAGAGAGAGAGAGAGAGAGAGAGAGAGAGAGAGAGAGAGAGAGAGAGAGAGAGAGAGAGAGAGAGAGAGAGAGAGAGAGAGAGAGAGAGAGAGGTAGAGCGGTAGAGAGAGAGATGAAGGAGAGAGAGAGAGAGATGAAGGAGAGAGAGAGAGATGTAGAGAGGTAGAGAGAGAGAGAGATGAAGGAGAGAGAGGGGTAGAGAGAGAGATGAAGGAGAGAGAGAGAGAGAGAGGGGGTTAGAGAGGTAGAGAGAGAGAGAGAGATGAAGGAGAGAGAGAGAGAGAGAGAGAGAGAGAGAGAGAGAGAGAGAGAGAGAGAGAGAGAGAGAGAGAGAGAGAGAGAGAGAGGGTAGAGCGGTAGAGAGAGAGATGAAGGAGAGAGAGAGAGAGATGAAGGAGAGAGAGAGAGGGTAGAGAGGTAGAGAGGTAGAGAGAGAGATGAAGGAGAGAGAGAGAGGGGTAGAGAGGTAGAGAGGTAGAGAGAGAGATGAAGGAGAGAGAGAGAGAGACAGAGAGAGGGAGATGAAGGAGAGAGAGATGAAGGAGAGAGAGGTAGAGAGGGAGATGAAGGAGAGAGAGAGAGAGGGGTAGAGAGGTAGAGAGAGAGATGAAGGAGAGAGAGATGAAGGAGAGAGAGAGAGAGATGAAGGAGAGAGAGATGGAGAGAGAGATGAAGGAGAGAGAGAGAGAGAGAGAGAGAGATGAAGGAGAGAGAGATGAAGGAGAGAGAGAGAGGGGTAGAGAGGTAGAGAGGTAGAGAGAGAGATGAAGGAGAGAGAGATGAAGGAGAGAGAGAGAGAGAGAGAGAGATGAAGGAGAGAGAGATGAAGGAGAGAGAGAGAGAGAGATGAAGGAGAGAGAGAGAGAGAGATGAAGGAGAGAGAGAGAGAGAGATGAAGGGGAGAGAGAGAGAGAGAGAGATGAAGGAGAGATGGGTAAAGTTAGGAAAGTGGGGGGAAAGTGGGAACAATGGGCACAGAGAAGAGGTGGGAAGCACAAAGTTGGGGTTGGGGATAACATTTTCCTAGATCAGTCTTGTATATCATCTCAACATCAGACGTGGTAGGCTATCATCATACTATCTCAAAGCTCATGAATGCCTTTACCTTGAAATACACCAGAAAGAGATGCATACGTGATAAATACATCAACCAAAATAAACCACTAGTCATAAGTAAGAAATATGGCACTCTTTTAGCATAATCCACCACACATTGTTGCAAGAAATGATTTTGACCATTGATAAGAACACACACACACACACACACACACACACACACACACACACACACACACACACACACACACACACACACACACACACACACACAGTGCCTGGTCGTTCCACCCCCGCTCTATAGGCATAACAGAGTATATATTCACGATAACGGGATTCAATGACACTTGAGGACGCACCTCACATCAGAGAGTTTCTACCACCGTGGTTGAACGATTCCATCAGAGAGTTTCTACCACCGTGGTTGAACGATTCCATCAGAGAGTTTCTACCACCGTGGTTGAACGATTCCATCAGAGAGTTTCTACCACCGTGGTTGAACGATTCCATCAGAGAGATTCTACCACCGTGGTTGAACGATTCCATCAGAGAGTTTCTACCACCGTGGTTGAACGATTCCATGAGAGAGTTTCTACCACCGTGGTTGAACGATTCCATCAGATAGTTTCTACCACCGTGGTTGAACGATTCCATGAGAGAGTTTCTACCACCGTGGTTGAACGATTCCATCAGAGAGTTTCTACCACCGTGGTTGAACGATTCCATCAGAGAGTTTCTACCACCGTGGTTGAACGATTCCATCAGAGAGATTCTACCACCGTGGTTGAACGATTCCATGAGAGAGTTTCTACCACCGTGGTTGAACGATTCCATCAGAGAGTTTCTACCACCGTGGTTGAACGATTCCATCAGAGAGTTTCTACCACTGTGGTTGAACGATTCCATCAGAGAGTTTCTACCACCGTGGTTGAACGATTCCATCAGAGAGTTTCTACCACCGTGGTTGAACGATTCCATCAGAGAGTTTCTACCACCGTGGTTGAACGATTCCATCAGAGAGTTTCTACCACCGTGGTTGAACGATTCCATGAGAGAGTTTCTACCACCGTGGTTGAACGATTCCATCAGAGTGACCAGGGGTGTATTCATTACTCACATATATAAACCGAATATAAACCCAATATAAACCCAATATAAACCTGTTGTCATCTGCTTTGAAGGCTGACACAAGCAGATAATACTTATCTGGATGTTATCATAGATATACATCATATGTCATAGATATTCATCATATCTAGATCTATCTAGAATCTAGTTCTATAATCAGTCACATGGTTTATGTAGATTTAGGCTAACCATGCTTCTGTTTATTTGTTATTGTTGAACGTTGTGAGAGCTTGATTTGAAGGGATTCTATCGATCATTAGTTCCAGTTCCGCCTCTCTCAGTTGTAGCTTTTTGAGATTGACCTGTACACGGTAGTAAGTAACACTGTAGGAGCTATTTTATCCACTACAAACACACTGAACGATATTGCACAGGAGTTAGGTACGATAAGGCCAACGGAAGAGTTACAGAATTTGCATTTTCAAGGAATTGGAGGAATTGGGTTTGCATTCATTGACTGACTACACTACAGACCCAATAGAACCGTATTCCCTATCTAGTGCATTGCTTTGCAGGGCCCGTAGAGCTCACAATTAGTGCACTATATCGGCAGCAGGGTGCCATTCGGGGCTCAGCCTAACAGGGAAAGCATGTGACTGTTTGCTCGTCCATCCCGCTGAATAGAAAACTATAGAAAAGACACCATTTTACAAAGTAGAAAAAGTCCATCATCAACATTATGAACAAGTTATTGTCAAGTAAGTTAATGTCCAGTAAGTTATTGTCCAGTAAGTTAATGTCCAGTAAGTTATTGTCCAGTAAGTTAATGTCCAGTAAGTTATTGTCCAATAAGTTAATGTCCAGTAAGTTCATGTCCAGTAAGTTCATGTCCAGTAAGTTCATGTCCAGTAAGTTCATGTCCAGTAAGTTAACGTCCAGTAAGTTAATAACGTACAGTAAGTTAATGTCCAGTAAGTTAATAACGTACAGTAAGTTAACGTCCAGTAAGTTAATAACGTACAGTAAGTTCATGTCCAGTAAGTTAACGTCCAGTAAGTTAATAACGTACAGTAAGTTAATAACGTACAGTAAGTTAACGTCCAGTAAGTTAATAACGTACAGTAAGTTAACGTCCAGTAAGTTAATAACGTAC
Source organism: Oncorhynchus keta (assembly GCF_023373465.1). Lineage (NCBI taxonomy): Eukaryota > Metazoa > Chordata > Actinopteri > Salmoniformes > Salmonidae > Oncorhynchus > Oncorhynchus keta. The sequence continues at coordinate 73,843,775 of NC_068455.1, read as the reverse complement.
AGTAAGTTAATGTCCAGTAAGTTAATGTCCAGTAAGTTATTGTCCAATAAGTTAATGTCCAGTAAGTTCATGTCCAGTAAGTTCATGTCCAGTATGTTAACGTCCAGTAAGTTAATAACGTACAGTAAGTTAACGTCCAGTAAGTTAATAACGTACAGTAAGTTAACGTCCAGTAAGTTAATAACGTACAGTAAGTTAATGTCTAGTCCTGTGCTCCATTTTGAGAGTTGCCTATTTATAGTTTGTTCTTCGTTTTTTTAAAACTAATTGTCCATTGAAACACCCTATTAGACTGTCCCTGTTTCCCAACACAGCCGACTATCACCATGACTGGTACATCACCAGGCACTTATCCACAGTAGTGTTTTACCATTGTTGGTGTGTTGCTGTTGATGTTTGTACTAAACAGTGGATACAGTTTCAGAATTGAGAGCAAACAAGCATGATTATGATTATTTTTAAGACAGCACTATAACATCTCTAGTTTCTGTTTAGTTTGTGGGCTTCATCCTAATAGTCTAATTTTGCATCCTCTCCTCATCTCCTTTCCTTACTAACCACGTATCCAGTCAGTGTCTCTCAACCATCAGAGGTCGCGTAGGAAAGGGAAGCCGTGCCATTAGGATGAAGAACTAACCTAAAGTATGCTCATTGTACCACAAGTAACTCTGTCATTGGAGCCTTTGTACATCAGTTCACTACAAGCCTCCCTTTCAGGGAGAAACTAACCTCATTATAATCTCTCCGTGTGTGTGTGTGTGTGTGTGTGTGTGTGTGTGTGTCTATCTGTGGGAGAATGAAACTGCGCCTGGTGCCTCATTTCATGCCACCGCTGCTCGGCTCACCTTGTAAAACCTCATTAATCCACCGCACTGTTGATCCGGCTGAGGCTAAGATGCGTCGGCTCCTCTCTTGCAGACGTCCAGAGATACAGAGAGGGGGCGTGTGGTGTGGAGCGTGTGTTGAGACAGACAGCATTGAGAGAGAGGGGAAATGAGGGGTATATCGGCCAATAGAATCATTTAGATAAAACCCCATAGAGTGTGCTTTTGTGTTTTACATTCCATCAGGGTCAGACTGGTCCATTTTTAGCCCGTGGGACTGTCTAACTTCGGTTTTTAATAGCAAAATGATCATTATCTGGCTAATATTGTTCAAGGAAATAAATGGACAGGTTTGTTAGAAATGCCCGGGCTGATTTCTGGTCCCAGTCTGGTCCTGCATTCTGTTCTGCTGTGCTGCTGTTGCCTATTGTCCATGCATCGGCAGCTAATCAATAGAACCCTATTGGATTTGGATCCATGTTCACTTCGCCTGACATGAAGAGTAGTCAATATGCTGTTTACATTGTCGGTTTTCAGACGTGGGTTGATCAATCGCTATCATTTAACTTGTCTGTCTAAATCAATACTTGTAAACCCATGTGTACATAATCAATAGGCCCAGTTGACATTTTATTTCAGGTCCCGTTAATGATATCAAATGATATCGAATTGCGATGTATAGACCTATTAATTGTTGTGATTGCCTGTCACACAATACTTTCAACCTATGATCATTCTAAAAGGATACTAGTCAGACATGACAGACTCCCTCTGCTGTCACTTGGTTAGAACCCACCGAGTCATTTAGAACCATTAGTTAGAACTAGAATGGTTAGAACCCACCGAGTCATTTAGAACCATTAGTTAGAACTAGAATGGTTAGAACCCACCGGGTTATTTAGAACCATTAGTTAGAACTAGAATGGTTAGAACCCACCACGTCATTTAGAACCATTAGTTAGAACTAGAATGGTTAGAACCCACCACGTCATTTAGAACCATTAGTTAGAACTAGAATGGTTAGAACCCACCAAGTCATTTAGAACCATTAGTTAGAACTAGAATGGTTAGAACCCACCACGTCATTTAGAACCATTAGTTAGAACCATTAGTTAGAACTAGAATGGTTAGAACCCACCACGTCATTTAGAACCATTAGTTAGAACTAGAATGGTTAGAACCCACCACGTCATTTAGAACCATTAGTTAGAACTAGAATGGTTAGAACCCACCACGTCATTTAGAACCATTAGTTAGAACTAGAATGGTTAGAACCCACCACATCATTTAGAACCATTAGTTAGAACTGGAATGGTTAGAACCCACCACGTCATTTAGAACCATTAGTTAGAACCATTAGTTAGAACTAGAATGGTTCAAATCCACCACACCGCAAAGTGATTGAAACTCCGCCAAAGGCCCTGCGAACATGAGCCCCGGCTGTGACACACGTTTTGTCACCTCTCGCTCTGTCTGGAAAGATAAACTCACAGGGCTGTGTTTTCTCATTCTCTCCACACCAGGCCTGTTTTCCAATGAATTATTCAACCGTACAACCAGTGAGAAGTGTTAAAACGACTGGCTGGCTCCAGATAGAATTTCCCTTGACCTTAGTCACAGATCGAGAATCAGATTTCACTTCCCAAATTGGTTAAATTAACCAGTAAGGGGGAGAATGCAAAAACTGACCATAGAGCAGAATCAAGTAGGGACTACAAGCATCAGCTCGCTGGTGCTGAAATGAGCTTTTGATGCACATTGGCAATGTCTTGACCCTGTGTTTCGCTGTCCGTGGTGCTGAAACGGTTTTAGCTGCCCGGTGTGTTTCTAGAATTACTAGAACGATGACTTGACTGTAATTGCATTTCTATACCTCATGACTGTAGGCCGGCAACATACATTGCTTAGCAGCTGTAAAAATATATATATAAATAACAGGGAAACCTCGTGGGCTTTTCAAAAAATTGTATGTTTCTTCTCCAAGGGTAACAATGAATAGGACTTCATATTGGCTTTGCGTGTCTGTCTGTCTGTCTGTCTGTCTGTCTGTCTGTCTGTCTGTCTGTTATGTGTTATACACTTGTGTTTTATCCAAGAGCTTTAGTCATCATCAGCAACAAGATCATTGTGGCTTGATAGTTTCTAAGGTTTTGAATGAAAACCTCAAGGTCGTAGCATTCAACATTGTTGGCTAGTTAGCTCATCATTAGCAAGTTAGCTCATCATAAGCAAGTTAGCTCATCATAAGCAAGTTGGCTCATCATAAGCAAGTTGGCTCATGATAAGCAAGTTGGCTCATCATAAGCAAGTTAGCTCATCATAAGCAAGTTGGCTCATCATAAGCAAGTTAGCTCATCATAAGCAAGTTAGCTCATCATTAGCAAGTTAGCTCATCATAAGCAAGTTAGCTCATCATTAGCAAGTTAGCTCATCATAAGCAAGTTAGCTCATCATAAGCAAGTTAGCTCATCATTAGCAAGTTAGCTCATCATAAGCAAGTTAGCTCATCATTAGCAAGTTAGCTCATCATAAGCAAGTTAGCTCATCATAAGCAAATTAGCTCATCAGTAAGCAAGTTAGCTCATCATAAGCAAGTTAGCTCATCATAAGCAAGTTAGCTCATCAGTAAGAAAGTTAGCTCATCATAAGCAAGTTAGCTCATCATTAGCAAGTTAGCTCATCATAAGCAAGTTAGCTTATCATTAGCAAGTTAGCTCATCATAAGCAAGTTAGCTCATCATAAGCAAGTTAGCATATCAGTAAGCAAGTTAGCTCATCATAAGCAAGTTAGCTCATCATAAGCAAGTTAGCTCATCATAAGCAAGTTAGCTCATCATAAGCAAGTTAGCTCATCATTAGCAAGTTAGCTCATCATAAGCAAGTTAGCATATCAGTAAGCAAGTTAGCTCATCATAAGCAAGTTAGCTCATCATAAGCAAGTTAGCTCATCATAAGCAAGTTAGCTCATCATTAGCAAGTTAGCTCATCAGTAAGCAAGTTAGCTCATCAGTAAGCAAGTTAGCTCATCATTAGCAAGTTAGCTCATCAGTAAGCAAGTTAGCTCATCAGTAAGCAAGTTGGCTCATCAGTAAGTTCCAGCTCATCTTCCATCGAGGCCACTCCTTAGGCTGTACTACTCGTGCTCACCCTCTGAACGAGTAGCCTTTTAGAGGCCTATGATCCCCCACTGAAGTGGCATTGTAAAGCGTTTAACCTGAGCCCCACACAGTTCGGAACCACCAACTCTATCCATTGGGGTACAGTATAGCCTAGGCCCAGGGCAAACCATCCCAGACTTTCTCAGTCCAGTCCATGGCCCCTCATCCTTTGATGAAGGAGAGCCGCATCAACTCTGATCTAGACCCTGGAGAAGGATGGGAAGGGGGTTACATTGCCAGGTCACCACGCCACACCCTCCCTCTTGCCTTTAGGGTCCCCTTTGACCTCACTGAGTCCTCTCCCTAAAGCTTACCCCCTCACTGGCGATCCTAGGGGGGTCATCCCCATGTCCCTTGATCTCCCCACCACATTCTCTTCTGGATGTCCAAGTTTGCTGGAGGCCCTGGGTCACAGAGCTAGGTTGGAAGGCGTACACCCACACCTCCTCCAATACCAGCATCATCCTGCACCCCTTCTATATACGTCGCTACACCCCCTCCCTAGACATTGCCAGGCCCAGGGCCGGAGGGAGAGGTTGGAGCGGTCGTAGCCATGAACAATGCTTCCCTATACATCACTGGATGTCCTGGCTCCAGGTCTCAGGCTCAGATTTGACGGGACACACCCACAACACGCCAACCAGAGCCCCTTCTGTATATCCGGGTTCCTGAACGCATATATAACAGGATTTATGACTGAATTACACGCCGCCAGCAGCACCGTAGAGTATGTGTATATGATAGGATAGCTTGAATCCGCCACTATAGAATACATAGCAAACGGCAGCCAACACGTGGCGAAGGCGCCGAGAATCACGGAGAGCGTCTGGACTCCTTTGGTCGTGGACATGGCGAGGAACTGATGCTGGACGGCGATTTGCTGAGCGTGACGGAACGCGATCCGACAGATCTGCAGGTAGAGTTGCATCATCAACGCGAAAACCAGTAGGAAGAAGACAGCGAGGGCGACGGCGTTGGATTTGGTGACGGGTCGACAGACTGAGCACGTTGATTGGTCGTCTAGGCAGTTCCACCCGAGTGCGGGGAGGACCCCGAGAACCAGACACACCAACCAGATGACACCTACCACCAGGTATGTGAAGAGGACAGTCCGCTCCGTGTGGTAGGTCAGCGCGTTGTACAGCGACAGGTACCTGTAATGCAATGAACACTTGAAATCCAGTCCGTGTTTTACATTCACATTTACACCTTTAGCACATTCACTGCATTCAACTACAACACATATCACTGTCATAGCAAGTAAAACGTTTCTCAACAAAGCAGATATCCGCAAAGTCAGAACATTTGAAACCGTCTGTATCCCTGCAAATCTAATTTTAAGATATAAAGAGAGACATAAATATTACCGTACCTGTCCACAGTGATCGCCAAGATATTCAAGATGGATGCCGAGAATGCCGCAATGAGTATCCCTGTGGCAACCAAGGTCACGACCTCTCCCTCGACAAGATAGGTGAACACGAAGTTCAGGATGAGACCGAGACCCGCCAGGAGGTCGGCGAATGCCAGCGAGCCAATCAGGATGAACATCGGCGCTCTGAGGGTCGGCGTGTAGAAGAGGACGGCGATGACCAGAGCGTTCTCGCAGGCGATGAGTGTACCCGTTACACATAACGCCACATCCCATGGGCTAACATCCTGTTGATGACAATAATCATCCTCATACCCTTATCATGATTATCATCATTATAATGCTAATAGCAACAATAACAACCACAATAATAAAATAAAAAGCATCATAATCATAGCAATAACAACAATAATAATTACAATTTATATGTTAGGCAATTCTCAAAACACCCAAAGGTCACTATACTTTTTTTTAAAGCAATGAAATGAAATCAGCAATCACATCATAAAAGTAAACTAAACTTGATGACATCATGTCTAACCTGTTGTGAGGTCAGAGGTCGTAAGTCAAGGTCGGAGGTATAGGTGCGGCCGGGGACGTCGGAGGAGGAGGTGTTAACCCCGGGGAGGTCAGGGTAGGGGTCAGGGTAGGGGTCAAGCCAGGGGTCCAGGGGCGAGGGGTCAAAGGGCGAGGAGGAAGTAGTGTTCTGGGGGATGCCGCCGCTGCTCATAGCTGCGGCTAGGGAGAGGATCATATCTGGATGGAGGGAGGTGAGAGAAGAAGAAGAAGAAGAAGGGGGGGGGGAATAGGCTGTATTGAAATAATAAGGAGGCGGGACACCATAGTGTTAGCTTTAGGAACGTGTTTAGTTAGATCAAACCGGATACAGAATACAGAGCATTATGGGTACTGTAGTATATCATGCTGCAGAGGGTGAGGAGAGGGACAGGAGGATATGAGTCGAGGGGGCAGAGATGAGGGGAGAGTTGGGGGAGAGAGGGAGGATGAAGAGGGAAAGGTGAGGAGAGAGAGAGAGAGAGAGAGAGAGAGAGAGAGAGAGAGAGAGAGAGAGAGAGAGAGAGAGAGAGAGAGAGCAGAGGTGTCCATCACAACTCTATCAATCTATCCATATATATACAGTTGAAGTCGTACGTTTACATACACTTAGGTTGGAGTCATTTAAACTCATTTTTCAACCACTCCACAAATTTATTGTGAGCAAACTATAATTTTGGCAAGTCGGTTAGGACATCTACTTTGTGCATGACACAAGACAGATTATTTCACTTATAATTCACTGCACCACAATTCCAGTGGGTCAGAAGTTTACATGCACTAAGTTGACTGTGCCTTTAAACAGCTTGGAAAATTCCTGAAAATTATGTCATTGCTTTAGAAGCTTCTGAAGCTAATTGACATCATTTGAGTCAATTGGAGGTGTACCTGTGGATGTATTTCAAGGCCTATCTTCAAACTCAGTGCCTCTTTGTTTGACATCATGAGAAAATCAGAAGAAATCAGCCAAGACCTACACAAGTCTGGTTCATCCTTGGGAGCAATTTTCAAACACCTGAAGGTACCATGTTCATCTGTACAAACAATTGTACACAAGTATAAACACCATGGGACCACGCAGCCGTCATACCGCTCAGGAAGGAGACGCGCTCTGTCTCCTAGTGATGAACGTACTTTGGTGAGAAAAGTGCAAATCAATCCCAGAACAACAAAGGACCTTGTGAAGATGCTGGAGGAAACAGGTACAAAAGTATCTATATCCACAGTAAAACGAGTCCTATATCGACATAACCTGAAAGGCCGCTCAGCAAGGAAGAAGAAGAAGAAGCCACTGTTCCAAAACCGCCATAAATAGCCAGACTACGGTTTGCAACTGCACATGGGGACAAAGATCGTACTTTTTGGAAAAATGTCCTCTGGTCTGATGAAACAAAAATAGAACTGTTTGGCCATAATGTCCATCGCTATGTTTGAAGCAAAGGTCAGGCTTGCACGCCAAAAAACACCAACCCAACTATGAAGCATGGGGGTGGCAGCACCCGTGCTTCATGTTGTGGGGGTGCTTTGCTGCAGGAGGGACTGGTGCACTTCACAAAATAGATGGCATTTTGAGGCAGGAAAATTAGGTGGATATATTGAAGCAACATCTCAAGACATCAGTCAGGAAGTTATGACCCCAAGCATACTTCCAAAGTTGTGGCAAAATGGCTTAAGGACAACAAAGTCAAATTATTGTAGTGGCCATCACAAAGCCCTGACCTCAATCCTATAGAAAATTTGTGGGCAGAACTGAAATAGCGTGTGCGAGCAAGGAGGTCTACAAACCTGACTCAGTTACACCGGCTCTGTCAGGAGGAATGGGCCAAAATTCACCCAACTTATTGAGTGAGTTTCCCTGTGGGTCCTGTTTTTTTCCTACATCCATGGGCTTACAGTATCAGCACTAAAGATAAGGATTACATCATTAACATAGCATTCCTGTCTGAAAAACAATGGCAACACTCGCTATTCTCTCTCACAATTAGAAAGGCCTAATTGGTCCTATCAAAGGTTCCAGCTGTCTTGAAATCCTAGTATGAAACCATATAGATATAGCAACACTCCTAGAACACAAAGGCTCCATCAGGACACACATAGAATGCAGAACCATTTGTACAAACTGGCTGTTTTTTAAAATCAGCTCCAAACATTAATGGTGTAATCATAATGATACATTAGAAACTCAAAATCACCATCTTGGGTAAAGGCGAAGACCAAGAAGGCATAATCACTTTTCTTAAATGTATCCATAATGGAAAGAAAATTGCCTTTATAAAAATAAAAAAAGTTAAAAGACGATTGATGCACCCTTGCGTCAATAAAAGGATCCCCAACAAAATCCGTCAGTTTAAGCTAGATATATCTGCATGGGCTGCATCTCAATCCACCCACATACGCCTATGTCATCCTTCCACATCTGCTGTGGAAGGTGGCCGAGCTACAGGTGTGTTTGTCAGACCATGAGACATACCCAACATCTGTCTTCTCACGGAAACGTCTGTACTAATCCAAAAGCAAATGAGTACACTTTCTACTCAAACAGTCGTAAAACATTCTCTCAAATCGATTTTATATTGTTATCTACACCTCTATTTTCTCAAATTAAAAAGATTAACATTTTGACACATGAGCCTGTCCGACCACTATGCCTAATACTGCCAATTACAAATGTCAGAATGTCCTAAAAGAGCCACAAAATGCCGTTTCAATTTGAAATGTAACTCAAATGATTCCTAATGATCAATAAAAATTATATTGATGATCATCTGATTCTATGGGATGCCACCAATGGTTTTATTAAAAAGAATGCAATTGCATTTGCATCTGGGTTGAATACATCACAATAAAATAAGATATCCAAATGGCAAATGTTGTTAACTGCATTAGTATGTTCTCAACAAACACATTTTTCAGACCAGGTAGCTAGCTATTACTCTTTCCAAGGTCAAGGTATAACTTAATTTATTGATAAGACAGGGAGCAGAATTCGCCATCCATCGAGGTAGACCCACTATTACTTCCATGGTAATCGTACCAGCTGTTTACCGGCCAACCAGCTACACAGTAATGATCAATTAGCTGATAGAGCAACTATTGTATCTGAAACAGGGGAATTACTATCAGAACCCAAATGAATCAATCAAAGACTCGCCCGCTTCTATAAATAACTGTACACCTCTGATTGTTAATCCACACCAAGCAAGACTAAGTTATTTCTAAAATAATTAAGAACTCCTCCTTTCTCTCAACAAAAGAAGCTGCCTCTCTGGGAGACCAACTCTCTCTTAATGAACTCAAAAGAGCATTGGAAAGCATGAATAAAGGCAAATCATTTGGATGAGACGGTATTCTCCCTGAGGTCTATATAAAATCATTTGGATGAGACGGTATTCTCCCTGAGGTCTATATAAAATGTTGGAATCAATTAGGTCCAGTATTGGTCTAAATGTTTAACACAGCCGTTTACAGAGGTTCATTAGGGAGAGATGTGAATACAGCACATATTGCAGTTTTATTTAGAAAAGGAGAAGGATGCCACTCTGCATCCCACTGCTGGTTTGCTTCTGAAGCTAAGCGGGATTGGTCCTGGATGGGAGACCAGATGCTGCTGGAAGTGGTGTTGGAGGGCCAGTAGGATTGGGGACATTGCCCTGTGTAAGGTGCTGTCTTTTAGATGGGATGTTAATAAACGGGTGTCCTGACTCTCTGTGGTCGCTAATGATCCCATGCCACTTATGGTAAGACTAGGGGTGTTAACCCTGGTGTCCTGGCAAAATGTCCAATCTTCCCCTCATACTGTCACTGTCACCTAATCATCCCCAGCTTACTATTGGTTTGTTCATCCTCTCCCCTGTAACTATTCCCCAGCTTGCTGCTGTAAATGAGAATGTGTTCTCAGTCAACTTACCCGGTTAAATAAAAAGTGTTCTCACTAGTGCATCCTATCTATCTTTGATAAACACAAATATGAATCTGTTTTCCAAAATATTGTCGTCCCGTCTCGATATTTACTTACCCAAATTGGTCTACACGGACCAAAGTGGGTTAGTTAAAAAAAGTTTATCCTCAACTATTACATATTCAAGTTCAAACCCCCGAGCTGACAAGGTACAAATCTGTCGTTCTGCCCCTGAACAGGCAGTTAACCCACTGTTCCTAGACCGTCATTGAAAATAAGAATTTGTTCTTAACTGACTTGCCTAGTAAAATAAAGGTTAAAAAAAAAATTTAAATTAAAAAATATCTTAAACGTTTCATCTGTGTTATCTCTCGCTGCATAAAAATCTTTGAATGGTCATATCTCTGGTCCCTCTTGGCTCCAATTTCATTCGATTAAAATACTATTTTCCAATACCTCAGCAATAGTTATAACAGGCAATATGTGCTACAATCCATTCAGAATCACTAGACGCAGCAGACAAGGTGATCCGATTTCTCCTCTGCTATTTTTATTTATCTATGGAACCTCCGGCCCAGGCAATTCCTCAATCAAAGGAAGTAAGACCCATTTCCCTCAAATCTACTGATCACTTCGTCTCGTTACACGCAGCCGATATTTTACTAGACAATGCTTCTCGATCGCTCCTAAACATATTGAAGTTCATTGATAAATTCAGTTTCATCTCAAATTATAAAATGAATCTAATGTACTTTAACATAATTCTAAAATCAATTCAATCTGACCTCAATACATTGACTAACATCCTTGTTGCTTTAAACAGCAGAATATCTATCGAATATATTGTCACGGCTGAATTTCTGTAGTTCAATGCTTCCCAAATAAAAATCAAATTTTATTTGTCACTTACACATGGTTATCAGATTTTAATTTATTTTAATTTATTTTTTATTTCACCTTTATTTAACCAGGTAAGCTAGTTGAGAGCAAGTTCTCATTTACAACTGCGACCTGAACAAGATAAAGCAAAGCAGTGCGATACAAACAACAACACAGAGTTACACATGGAATAAACAAAACATACAGTCAATAACACAATAGAAAAAAGGAAAGTCTATATACAGTGTGTGCAAATGGCGTGAGGAGGTAAGGCAATAACTAGGCCATAGTAGCAAAGTAATTACAAATCAACAGATTAACACTGGAGTGATAGATGACCAGATGATGATGTGCAAGTAGTGAATGAGAATATGTACATGTAAGTATATGGATGAACGATGGCCAAGCAGCATATCCAAGGTGCAATAGATGGTATAAAATACAGTACATACATTGATATGAGTAATGTAAGATGTGTAACCATTAAAGTGGCAATGAGGGCGGTGCAGCCTGACAGGATGCTCGACTGTGCATCTGTAAAAGTTTGTCAGGGTTTTGGGTGACAAGCCAAATTTCTTCAACCTCCTTCACCACACTGTCTGTGTGAGTGGACCATTTCAGTTTGTCTGTGATGTGTACGCTGAGGAACGTAAAACTTTCCCCCATCTCCATGCATGGCCACGCAGTCGTGGGTGAACAGGGAGTACAGGAGAGGGCTGAACACGCACCCTTGTGAGGCCCCAGTGTTGAGGGTCAGCGAAGTGGAGATGTTGTTTCCTAGCTTCACCAAATGGGGGTAGCCCGTCAGAAAGTCCAGGACCCAATTGTACAGGGCAGGCTTGAGACCCAGGGCCTCCAGCTTGATGATGAGCTTGGAGGGTACTATGGTGTTGAATGTTGAGCTGTAGTCAATGAACAGCATTCTTACATAGGTATTCCTCTTGTCCAGATGGGATAGGGCAGTGTGCAGTGGGATGGCATTTGCGTCGTCTGTGCACCTGTTGGGGCGATATGTAAACTGAAGTGGGTCTAGGGTGTCAGGTAGGTGGAGGTGATATGATCCTTGACTAGTCTCCCAAAGCACTTCTTGATGACAGAAGTGAGTGCTACGAGGCGGTAGTCATTTAGTTCAGTTATCTTGCCTTCTTGGGTACAGGAACAATGGTAGCCATCTTGAAGCATGTGGGGACAACAGACTGGGATAGGGAGCGATTGAATATGTCCGTAAAGACACCATCAAGCTGGTCTGTGCATGCTTTGGGGACACAGCTAGGGATGCCGTCTGGGCCAGCAGCCTTGGGTTAACACAATTAAATGTTTTACTCACGTCAGCCATGGAGAAGACCCGTCCTTGTTAGCGGGCCGAGACGGTGGCACTGTATTATCCTCAAAGCGGGCAAAGAAGGTATTTAGTTTGTCTGGAAGCGTGACATTGGTGTCTGTGACGTGGCTGGATTTATTTTTGTAGTATGTGATTTCCTGTAGACCCTGTCTGAGCCATTGAAATGCGACTCCACCTTGTTCCTGTGCTGGCATTTTGATTGTTTGATAGCCTTGCGGAGGGAATAGCTACACTGTTTATATTCAGACATTCCAATATTCCCTTTCCATGGTTAAATGCGGTGGATCATGCTTTCAGTTTTGCGTGAATGCCGCCATCCATCCACGGCTTCTGGTTAGGGTAGGTTTTAATAGTCACAGTGGGTCCAACATCTCCAATGTACTTTTTTATAAACACACTCACCGAGTCAGCGTATAGGTCGATGTTGTTCTCTGAGGCTGACCGGAACATATTCCAGTCCGAGTGATCAAAACAATCTTGAATGTGTAACCTTTATTTACAATGACGGCCTACTGGGGAACAGTGTGTTAACTGCCTTGATCAGGGGCAGAACGACAGATTTTTTACCTTGTCAGCTCGGGAATTCGATCCAGCAACCGTTCGGTTACAGGCCCAACGCTCTAACCACTAGGCTACCTGCCGCCCCAAAATCGTAGCTTCCAATTGGGCGGACCAGCGTTGAATGGTTCTCGTCACTGGTACATCCTGTTTGAGTTTCTGCCTAAAAGACAGAAGAAGGAAGATGGCGTCGTGGTCGGATTTGCCGAAGGGAGGGCGGGGGAGGGCTTTGTATGCATCGTGGAGTAGCAGTGGTCGAGTAGCGCAATCAATATGCTGGAAGAATTTAGGTAGACTTGTTTTCAAATTTTCTTTGTTAAAATCCCCAACTACAGTAAATGCAGCCTCACAGGCTGAATACACCGCTCGCGTCGCAAAATAAATGTAGAAATCTATGTTATTCAATTATTGCACCCACACTGCTCGCGCGCGCCAACAAGCATCTGCGTTGCCAAGGGCTAAAATAGAAGTCAGTTCTATTTGCGACACAGATCATGCTGCAAGTCCTGCCTCTCCCATCTCCTCATTGGTTTATGAGCAGAAACCCTCCTCATTGGTTATAGACACGTGAGTGACTGAAAGACGAATGAGGTCAGTGGTGGTAATGCACCTAATTTATGAAAGTTGCCAATCGCAATATAAAGTCAAGAGAAGAAAAAGCCTGGAAGGAAAAGAGAAATAAATTATTCGGTTGACCATTTAATGTGTGGATGAATTGGTGGAGTAGGGGACCTTGTGCATTTCAGATAAAATAACAACTCAATCGTTATATCCCAGGACAAATTAGCTAGCAACAGAAAGCTAGCTAAATAGAACAAATTAGCTAGCAAGTGCAAACTAGCTAGCTAAATTGCCATAAATGTTTAATGCTTTTCGACCTGTCCCCAAATTAATATAATTGGTTCAGAGTTTGTTTTGATATTTTAACCTGCGTGTCGTGATTGCGTTTGGTGTGGGGGGACAAAATATATTTATTCACGGTGGCGCACGATGGCGCACACGAGCAGCCGGTTTGGGTTCCGTGTCACGGTGTGTCAGTGTGTCAGGGTGTATGGTTTCCAGTGTGCATATAGTCCAGTGAAGTTCCTTAATGGCCGTCTTGGTATCTGCTTGAGGGGGGATGTACACAGCTGTGACTATAAATGACGAGATTTCTCTTGGTAGGTAAAATTGGCCTGCACTTGATTGTAAGGAATTCTAGATCGGGTGAGCAGAAGAACTTGAGTTCCTGCATGTTGTTATGATTACACCATGAGTCTGTAACGGGATTCGTCTTCTTCTGACGAGGAGTATGAAGGATCGGACCAATATGCAGCGTGGTCCGTGTCCAAAAAAAACGAAATAACAAGGAGAACGAACGAAAATGAAACAGTTCTGTCTGGTGAAGACACAGAGACAGAAAACAATCACCCACAATTAAAATGGGGAAAACAGGCTACCTAAGTATGATTCTCAATCAGAGACAACGAATGACACCTGCCTCTGATTGAGAACCATACTAGGCCAAACACACAAACACAACATAGAAAAAAGAACATAGACTACCCACCCCAACTCACGCCCTGACCAAACTAACACAAAGACATAATAAAGGATCTAAGGTCAGAACGTGAGAGTACCCCCCTCCCCCTCCCCCCAAAGGTGCAGACTCCGGCCGCAAAGCCTGAACCTATAGGGGAGGGTCTGGGTGGACGTCTGTCCGCGGTGGTGGCTCTTGCGCGGGACGTGGACCCCACTCCACCATAGTCTCGGCCCACTTAAGTGGCGCCTTGGGAGCGGCGACCCTCGCCTCCGACCTCGGACTGGGGACCCTTGCCGCGGGTCCCAAATAGATGGGAGACTCCAGCAGCGCCGGACAGGTGGGAGACTCCGGTAGCGCCGGAGTGACGGGCGGCTCTGGCAGCTCAGGACAGACGGGCGGCTCTGGCCGCTCAGGACAGACGGACGAACCTAAAGGGAGGAGACGGAGAAACAGCCTGGTGTGTGGGGCTGCCACAGGACCCACCAGGCTGGGGAGACCTACAGGAGGCCTGTTGCGTGGAGGAGGCACCGGATGGACCGGGCTGTGGGGGAGCACTGGAGATCTGGTGCATATCACACGCACCTCTCCCTTAGGCTCAATACCCACATTCACCCAGCACGGGCGGAGCACAGGCATAGGACGCACTGCACCCACCCAGCGCCCCGGAGACACAGCATGCAGCGCTGGCGCAGGATACCCTGGACCGAAACGGCGTACTGGAGACCAAACACGCTGGGCTGGCATAACACGCCCTGGCTGGATGCCCACTCTCGCATGGCACTTGGGGAGGGGGGGGGCTATAGGGCTATGAGCGTGTACTGGTGACACCGTGCGCTTGACCGCATATCTCGGTGCCTGACCAGTACTGCGCTTCTTCCGGTAAGCATGAGGAGTGGGCTCAGGTCTCCAACCTGACTCTGGTGGCCTCCCACTTCGCGACTGAGCCGTTGTTGCTCATAGACATTTCCACTTCACCACAACAGCACTTACAGTTGACCATGGCAGCTCTAGCAGGGCAGAAATTTGATCAACTGACTTGTTGGAAAGGTGGCATCCCATGACGGTGCCACGTTGAAAGCCACTGAGCTCTTCAGTAAGGCCATTCTGCTGTCAACGTTTGTCTATGGAGATTGCATGGCTGCGTGCTCGATTTTATACACCTGTCAGCAAAGGGTGTGGCTGATATAGAAGAATCCACTCATTTCAAGCGTTGTCCACATATTTTTGTATATATAGTGTACATTACACAACACAAGATGTTGACTGGTAGTCTAATGCTTCTTGTTAGAAGACACACACACACCAAGCACACACACACACACACACAACTTGGCATGGCTTTTCTCCATACTGCAATGAATCATCTTGAAATTGCTTTCCTTTTGCTCCTACTGAATGCAATAACCTGACCTTTTGAAGTGGTAGGCTACATAGGGTAACCAACAGCAACATCGAAAACATATCCAAATGAAGGAAAACAAAATCAGTGTGTTGTATTCTCACCCGACATATGTATGTGTCCGAAATAGAGTCGTCCTCATAGGCTTGGAGCCATCACCTTGCAATGAAGGGTTCTATTTTTAGAAAAACGTTAAACATGGGTTTTATATAAAGAACAACACAGAGACTGCGATAGCAGAATATCCCAAATATGAACGCGCGCGTGCAGCAGCGCTTAGAATCCGCGAGATCGTTCTGATTCTGGAGTTGCGCAGACAGAAATCACCGAGCTAATTTTAACTCCGCCAGCGCGCGCCAAACCAGCAAGCTCCATTCACAAATTTCTCGTCTTCCCTCCCTCGGTCCTCCTTCCCCTCCCTCTCTCCCATGCATGCACGCACACGAACGCGCGTACAGGCACACACGCGCACGCACACACACATAGGCCACTTAACCGCAATACACGTTCCTTTTGATGGTTTCTATTTATACATCTGTTTTCTATTATTGTGTTTTATTGTCAACAAACGATCTGTTAATAAACACATCAGACGGTTCTGTATAAGTAGGCTAAAGACGTAACAATAACACAGTTTCATTCAACAGCATTGCTTTTCCCCCAGCGCAGTCCGTGACTGTAGAGCAAGCGAGAGCGAGAGAGAGAGGGGAGATAGAGGAGGGGGGGGGGGGGTAGAGAGGAGGGGGAGAGAGATGGGGATTGAGAGAGGAGGGAG
>NC_068455.1:73817493-73822493 GCF_023373465.1 Oncorhynchus keta | reverse complement strand
AAGGGTGGCTATTTGAAAAATCACAAATATAAAATATATTTTGTTTTGTTTAACACGTTTTTGTTTACTACGTGATTCCATATGTGTTATTTCATAGTTTTGATGTCTTCACTATTATTCTACAATGTAGAAAATACCAAAAATAATGAAACGCTTCAATAAGTAGGTGTTCTAAAACTTTTGACTGGTGGTGTATGGAGAAAGAGAGTTAAAGAGAGAGATGTAGAGATAAAGCACGATAGAAATATATATATACAGAGAGAAAATATATAGAGAGAGAGAACTAGATATAGAGAGAAAGAGATAGAGAGAGAGAGATATAGAAAGTGAGAGATGAAGAGAGATATAGAGAGAAATATATGTGTGTATATATATATACAAAGGAGAGATATATATATAGAGAGAGAAAGAGATAAAGAGAGATAAAGAGAGATAAAGAGAGATATCACAAAGGCCCGAGGTAGGTGTTGACGCAATGTGATTTCTGTTTCCCAGTAGGGACCAGGGGCAAGTGGCCCACCGTAACAACCAAGTGCTGCGAGCGAGAGTATCGAGTATCGGATTGCCGAAGGACAGCCTTCACAAAGCTGGTAAGCCGGAGAGTCCTGCTCTACTCTATAGACCTGCTGAGAGAATTTCTCCGTGCTGACTGGCTAGAGGAAGAGGCCTCGAGTGATGAGGGTGATTAAATCACCCGGGCCGCATAAGGCCAAGTGGGTTTGATATTCCTCGATACTCCTGACAACGAAAACCCCAACCATGGTTGGGAGACCACTTTGATGGTCGGGAGAGCAAAAGGGCACTCTGACGACGGTGAAGGCCGAAGAGAGTAAACAAGGGAGGGCTATGGCTCAAAATCCCTTACATGCCCCAGTTGCCTGGGTTGCGCGCGACTGGCTCATCCCCATTTCCCCGTAAAGCACGGCCGCATGGCGCACCTGTGGGCAGGTGAGTCGGCCGCTATCGAACGGGATTGGGGGTTACCGGTGAACCGGGACTTCCCGACATGGTCTCCAATTTTGAAGCGGCTTGAGTCTCGCCCAGGATCCTCGCGTGGCACTGGGAACCAGCCAACCTTTCTGGGCTCAGGCGGGGGTACAATGTCTTCCCTCCCTTTCGGCGGCGGAGGAGCACCCGGAAGCCAACCCTGACCTCAAACCTTTTTGATCGGTGAACTGTGGCCTCTCGCTCGACTCTGTTCCCCTAGACAGGCAGCCAATCAGAGAACGATGGCTTGAACGCTGCCCCAGCTCCGGCTGGGAGATCCAAGTCATTGGGAACTGCTGATTAAGCGTCCTGCCGGGATCAGTCTGATCACAGATGGCTGTGACGAAACAAAATATTGCGTTCCATGCATGCTTGGATAGCTCTAAACCGCGAAGGTTTGAATTGAACACTGCCCGCTGAGAGTGAACATTAAATGGTGATGGCCAGTGTCCAGCGGTTATGTACTACCAGGTCTCAGGTTCGCCTGAGTACGGGACTCTGCACGTCATGGAGGGAGCTCTCGTTCACGCTCCTTGGAGCATGAAGTGGAATGGCATGTGCCTAACCATCAGCTGGCACTACCAGGCCTCAGTGCGGGCCTGAGTGCGGGACCTCACACATGGTAGGTGTGTTTGTCTCCCCTAAGTTTGGAGACCCAAGGCGGTGTCAACCCATAGGCCCCGCGGCGATGGGGCACTGCATGAAGGCTCATTACTTCCGGCGCCGACTGAGATGGCTGCCTCGCTTCGTGTTCCTAGGAAACTATGCAGTTTTTTGTTTTTTTACGTGTTATTTCTTACATTAGTACCCCAGGTCATCTTAGGTTTCATTACATACAGTCGAGAAGAACTACTGAATATAAGATCAGCGTCAACTCACCATCAGTACGACCAAGAATATGTTTTCCGCGATGCGGATCCTGTGTTCTGCCTTACAAACAGGACAACGGAATGGATCGCATGCAGCGACCCAAGGAAACGACTCCGAAAAAGAGGGAAACGAGGCGGTGTTCTGGTCAGACTCCGAAAAAGGGCACATCGTTCACCACTCCCCAGCATTCTTCTTGCCAATGTCCAGTCTCTTGACAACAAGGTTGATGAAATCCGAGCAAGGGTAGCATTCCAGAGGGACATCAGAGACTGTAACGTTCTCTGCTTCACGGAAACATGGCTTACTGGGACATGTTTCGTATTGCGTCAGATGAAAATATTGACGAATACGCTGATTCGGTGTGCGAGTTCATTAGAGCGTGCGTCGAAGATGTCGTTCCCATAGCAACGATAAAAACATTTCCAAACCAGAAACCGTGGATTGATGGCAGCATTCGTGTGAAACTGAAAGTGCGAACCACTGCTTTTAATCAGGGCAAGGTGTCTGGTAACATGTCCGAATATATACAATGCAGCTATTCCCTCCGCAAGGCTATTAAACAAGCTAAGCATCAGTACAGAGACAAAGTGGAATCTCAATTCAATGGCTCAGACACAAGAGGCATGTGGCAGGGTCTACAGTCAATCACGGACTACAAGAAGAAACCCAGCCCAGTGAGTAAGACATTTAAACGTGTTAACCCTCGCAAGGCTGCAGGCCCAGACGGCATCCCCAGCCGCGCCCTCAGAGCATGCGCAGACCAGCTGGCCGGTGTGTTTACGGACATATTCAATCACTCCCTATACCAGTCTGCTGTTCCCACATGCTTCAAGAGGGCCACCATTGTTCCTGTTCCCAAGAAAGCTAAGGTAACTGAGCAAAACGACTACCGCCCCGTAGCACTCACTTCCGTCATCATGAAGTGCTTTGAGAGTCTAGTCAAGGACCATATCACCTCCACCCTACCTGACACCCTAGACCCACTCCAATTTACTTACCGCCCAAATAGGTCCACAGACGATGCAATCTCAACCACACTGCACACTGCCCTAACCCATCTGGACAAGAGGAATACCTATGTGAGAATGCTGTTCATCGACTACAGCTCGGCATTCAACACCATAGTACCCTCCAAGCTCGTCATCAAGCTCGAGACCCTGGGTCTCGACCCCGCCCTGTGCAACTGGGTACTGGACTTCCTGACGGGCCGCCCCCAGGTGGTGAGGGTAGGCAACAACATCTCCTCCCCGCTGATCCTCAACACGGGGCCCCACAAGGGTGCGTTCTGAGCCCTCTCCTGTACTCCCTGTTCACCCACGACTGCGTAGCCACGCACGCCTCCAACTCAATCATCAAGTTTGCGGACGACACAACAGTGGTAGGCTTGATTACCAACAACGACGAGACGGCCTACAGGGAGGAGGTGAGGGCCCTCGGAGTGTGGTGTCAGGAAAATAACCTCACACTCAACGTCAACAAAACTAAGGAGATGATTGTGGACTTCAGGAAACAGCAGAGGGAACACCCCCCCATCCACATCGATGGAACAGTAGTGGAGAGGGTAGCAAGTTTTAAGTTCCTCGGCATACACATCACAGACAAACTGAATTGGTCCACTCACACTGACAGCGTCGTGAAGAAGGCGCAGCAGCGCCTCTTCAACCTCAGGAGGCTGAAGAAATTCGGCTTGTCACCAAAAGCACTCACAAACTTCTACAGATGCACAATCGAGAGCATCCTGGCGGGCTGTATCACCGCCTGGTACGGCAACTGCTCCGCCCTCAACCGTAAGGCTCTCCAGAGGGTAGTGAGGTCTGCACAACGCATCACCGGGGGCAAACTACCTGCCCTCCAGGACACCTACACCACCCGATGTTACAGGAAGGCCATAAAGATCATCAAGGACATCAACCACCCGAACCACTGCCTGTTCACCCCGCTATCATCCAGAAGGTGAGGTCAGTACAGGTGCATCAAAGCTGGGACCGAGAGACTGAAAAACAGCTTCTATCTCAAGGCCATCAGACTGTTAAACAGCCACCACTAACATTGAGTGGCTGCTGCCAACACACTGTCATTGACACTGACCCAACTCCAGCCACTTTAATAATGGGAATTGGTGGGAAATGATGTAAATATATCACTAGCCACTTTTAACAATGCTACCTTATATAATGTTACTTACCCTACATTATTCATCTCATATGCATACGTATATACTGTACTCTACATCATCGACTGCATCCTTATGTAATACATGTATCACTAGCCACTTTAACTATGCCACTTTGTTTACTTTGTCTACATACTCATCTCATATGTATATACTGTACTCGATACCATCTACTGTATGCTGCTCTGTACCATCACTCATTCATATACCCTTATGTACATATTCCTTATCCCCTTACACTGTGTATAAGACAGTAGTTTTGGAATTGTTAGTTAGATTACTTGTTGGTTATCACTGCATTGTCGGAACTAGAAGCACAAGCATTTCGCTACACTCGCATTAACATCTGCTAACCATGTGTATGTGACAAATACAATTTGATTTAATTTGATGTCATATGTGGATCGGGGCATGAGAATCAATAAACTGTGAATGCGGTCACCAGTAGTGTCTGCCCTGAAACATGGGGGCCGGGGGTGAAAATGCAGGCCGAAGGGGAGTTACATACATACACGCGCACATGGTAAGGTGAAAAGGGGCGGAATGGTAACATGTATCACTCACACCGGGCGAAACTCACACATAGCGGTACTGTTCCATAGAAATGCATAGGGCGCTTACCATCCGACGCACGGTCAAATAATCTCTCTTCTGCCCTCAGGTCTCTGGACGGAGTAAAGCAGCAGGAAGTCCTTCCCAGCTGGAGGACCCTAGATGGTCTAGTCTTTGGCGACCTCGCTTCCAGGTAAGTAGTGCGCAGCACAAGACGGCTCGTAGGCGACTGACGGCCAGTCTGTAAGCTGGAAACGAGTCGACCCCGCCATGCGGATCAACCGGGGGTCAAATGGCTGACTCTCAAAAGAGACGTATCCCAACTTCACCGTTGCTCCTCATGTGAATGTGAAGAAATTCAATGAAGCGCGGGTAAAGGGCGGGAGTAACCATGACTCGATTAAGGTAGCCAAATGAC
>NC_068455.1:73787493-73809993 GCF_023373465.1 Oncorhynchus keta | reverse complement strand
GTAGGAGGGAGAAGGAGGGGGAAGGAGAGGGTAGGGGGGGGAAGGAGGGGGTAGGAGGGAGAAGGAGGGGGAAGGAAAGGGAAGGAGAGGGAAGAAGGGGGGAGGAGAGGGAAGGAGGGGGAAGGAGAGGGAAGAAGAGGGAGGGAGAGGGAAGGAGAGGGAAGAAGGGGGAAGGAGAAGAAGATTGAGAAGCTGCAGTGCCTCTTTCAACCCTGTCTATCCACCCCTTCCTCCCTCTCTCCTTGTCTCCATCCATCCATCCCTTCCTCTCTCTCTCCTTGTCTCCATCCATCCCTTCCTCTCTCTCTCCTTGTCTCCATCCATCCCTTCCTCGCTCTCTCCTTGTCTCTATCCATCCCTTCCTCCCTCTCTCCTTGTCTCCATCCATCCATCCCTTCCTCTCTCTCTCCTTGTCTCCATCCATCCCTTCCTCTCTCTCTCCTTGTCTTTATCATCCCTTCCTCTCTCTCTCCTTGTCTCCATCCATCCCTTCCTCGCTCTCTCCTTGTCTCTATCCATCCCTTCCTCCCTCTCTCCTTGTCTCCATCCATCCATCCCTTCCTCTCTCTCTCCTTGTCTCCATCCATCCCTTCCTCTCTCTCTCCTTGTCTTTATCATCCCTTCCTCCCTCTCTCCTTGTCTCCATCCATCCCTTCCTCTCTCTCTCCTTGTCTCTATCCATTCTTTCCTCTCTCTCTCCTTGTCTCCATCCATCCCTTCCTCTCTCTCTCCTTGTCTCTATCCATCCCGTCCTCCTTCTCTCCTTGTCTCCATCCATCCCTTCCTCACTCTCTCCTTGTCTCTATCCATCCCTTCCTCTCTCTCTCCTTGTCTCCATCCATCCCTTCCTCTCTCTCTCTCCTTGTCTCTATCATCCCTTCCTCTCTCTCTCCTTGTCTCCATCCATCCCTTCCTCTCTCTCTTCTTGTCTCCATCCATCCCTTCCTCCCTCTCTCCTTGTCTCTATCCATCCCTTCCTCCCTCTCTCCTTGTCTCCATCCATCCATCCCTTCCTCTCTCTCTCCTTGTCTCCATCCATCCATCCCTTCCTCTCTCTCTCCTTGTCTCCATCCATCCATCCCTTCTTCTCTCTCTCATTGTCTCTGTCCATCCATCCCTTCCTCTCTCTCGTTGTCTCTATCCATCGATTCCTTCCTCTCTCTTTGTCTCTATCCATCCATCCCTTCCCCTCTCTCTCCTTGTCTCTATCCATCCCTTCCTCTCTCTCTCCTGATCTCCATCCATCCCTTCCTCCCTCTCTCCTTGTCTCCATCCATCCCTTCCTCTCTCTCTCCTTGTCTCCATCCATCCCTTCCTCTCTCTCTCCTTGTCTCTATCCATCCCTTCCTCCCTCTCTCCTTGTCTCCATCCATCCCTTCCTCTCTCTCTCCTTGTCTCTATCCATCCCTTCCTCTCTCTCTCCTTGTCTCCATCCATCCCTTCCTCTCTCTCTCCTTGTCTCTATCCATCCCGTCCTCCCTCTCTCCTTGTCTCTATCCATCCCTTCCTCCCTCTCTCCTTGTCTCCATCCATCCCTTCCTCTCTCTCTCTCCTTGTCTCCATCCATCTCTTCATCTCTGTCAGCTTGTCTCCATCCATCCCTTCCTCTCTCTCTCCTTGTCTCTATCCATCCCTTCCTCCCTCTCTCCTTGTCTCCATCCATCCATCTCTTCCTCTCTCTCTCTCCTTGTCTCCATCCATCCATCCCTTCCTCCCTCTCTCCTTGTCTCCATCCATCCCTTCCTCTCTCTCTCCTTGTCTCCATCCATCCCTTCCTCACTCTCTCCTTGTCTCTATCCATCCCTTCCTCCCTCTCTCCTTGTCTCAATAGATCCATCCCTTCCTCTCTCTCTCCTTGTCTCCATCCATCCCTTCCTCTTTCTCTCCTTGTCTCCATCGATCCATCCCTTCCTCTCTCTCGCCTTGTCTCCATCCATCCCTTCCTCTTTCTCTCCTTGTCTCCATCCATCCCTTCCTCTCTCTCCTTGTCTCCATCCATCCCTTTTTCTCGCTCTCCTTGTCTCCATCCATCCATCCCTTCTTCTCTCTCTCCTTGTCTCTATCCATCCATCCCTTCCCCTCTCTCTCCTTGTCTCTATCCATCCCTTCCTCTCTCTCTCCTGATCTCCATCCATCCCTTCCTCCCTCTCTCCTTGTCTCCATCCATCCCTTCCTCTCTCTCTCCTTGTCTCCATCCATCCCTTCCTCGCTCTCTCCTTGTCTCTATCCATCCCTTCCTCCCTCTCTCCTTGTCTCCAGCCATCCAGCCCTTCCTCTCCCTCTCCTTGTCTCCATCCATCCCTTCCTCTCTCTCTCCTTGTCTCCATCCATCCCTTCCTCTCTCTCTCCTTGTCTCCATCCATCCCTTCCTCCCTCTCTTCTTGTCTCCATCCATCCCTTCCTCTCTCTCTCCTTGTCTCTATCATCCCGTCCTCTCTCTCTCCTTGTCTCCATCCATCCCTTCCTCTCTCTCTCCTTGTCTCCATCCATCCCTTCCTCTTTCTCTCCTTGTCTCCATCCATCCATCCCTTCCTCTCTCTCTCCTTGTCTCCATCCATCCCTTCCTCTCTCTCTCCTTGTCTCCATCCATCCATCCCTTCTTCTCTCTCTCCTTGTCTCTATCCATCCCGTCCTCTCTCTCTAGTGATCTCCATCCAACCCTTCTTCTCTCTCTCCTTGTCTCCATCCATCCCTTCCTCTCTCTCTCCTTGTCTCCATCATTCCATCCATTCTTCTCTATCTCCTTGTCTCTGTCCATCCATCCCTTCCTCTCTCTCTTTGTCTCTATCCATCCATCCCTTCCCCTCTCTCTCCTTGTCTCTATCCATCCCTTCCTCTCTCTCTCCTTGTCTCTATCCATCCCTTCCTCTCTCTCTCCTTGTCTCTATCCATCCCTTCCTCTCTCTCTCTCCTGATCTCCATCCATCCCTTCCACTCTCTCTCCTTGTCTCCATCCATCCCTTTCTCTCTCTCCTTGTCTCCATCCATCCCTTCCTCTCTCTCTTTGTCTCTATCCATCCATCCCTTCCTCTCTCTCTCTTTGTCTCTATCCTTCCATCGCTTCCTCTCTCTCTTTGTCTCTATCCATCCATCCATCCCTTCCTCTCTCTCTCTTTGTCTCTATCCATCCATCCATCCCTTCCTCTCTCTCTTTGTCTCTATCCATCCCTTCCTCCCTCTCTCCTTGTCTCCATCCATCCCTTCCTCTCTCTCTCCTTGTCTCCATCCATCCCTTCCTCTCTCTCTCCTTGTCTCTATCCATCCCTTCCTCCCTCTCTCCTTGTCTCCATCCATCCATCCCTTCCTCCCTCTCTCCTTGTCTCCATCCACCCATCCCTTCCTCTCTCTCTCCTTGTCTCCATCCATCCCTTCCTCACTCTCTCCTTGTCTCCATCCATCCCTTCCTCTCTCTCCTTGTCTCCATCCATCCCTTCCTCCCTCTCTCCTTGTCTCTATCCATCCCTTCCTCCCTCTCTCCTTGTCTCCATCCATCCATCCCGTCCTCTCTCATTGTCTCCATCCATCCCTTCCTCTTTCTCTCCTTGTCTCCATCGATCCATCCCTTCCTCTCTCTCGCCTTGTCTCCATCCATCCCTTCCTCTTTCTCTCCTTGTCTCCATCCATCCATCCATCCCTTCTTCTCTCTCTCCTTGTCTCTGTCTATCCATCCCTTCCTCTCTCTCGTTGTCTCTATCCATCCATCCCTTCCTCTCTCTTTGTCTCTATCCATCCATCCCTTCCCCTCTCTCTCCTTGTCTCTATCCATCCCTTCCTCTCTCTCTCCTGATCTCCATCCATCCCTTCCTCCCTCTCTCCTTGTCTCCATCCATCCCTTCCTCTCTCTCTCCTTGTCTCCATCCATCCCTTCCTCTCTCTCTCCTTGTCTCTATCCATCCCTTCCTCCCTCTCTCCTTGTCTCCATCCATCCCTTCCTCTCTCTCTCCTTGTCTCTATCCATCCCTTCCTCCCTCTCTCCTTGTCTCCATCCATCCCTTCCTCTCTCTCTCCTTGTCTCTATCCATCCCTTCCTCCCTCTCTCCTTGTCTCCATCCATCCATCCCTTCCTCTCTCTCTCTCCTTGTCTCCACCCATCTCTTCCTCTCTGTCTCCTTGTCTCCATCCATCCCTTCCTCTCTCTCTCCTTGTCTCTATCCATCCCTTCCTCCCTCTCTCCTTGTCTCCATCCATCCATCTCTTCCTCTCTCTCTCGTTGTCTCCATCCATCCATCCCTTCCCCCTCTCTCCTTGTCTCCATCCATCCCTTCTCTCTCTCTCCTTGTCTCCATCCATCCCTTCCTCACTCTCTCCTTGTCTCTATCCATCCCTTCCTCCCTCTCTCCTTGTCTCAATCCATCCATCCCTTCCTCTCTCTCTCCTTGTCTCCATCCATCCCTTCCTCTTTCTCTCCTTGTCTCCATCCATCCCTTCCTCCCTCTCTCCTTGTCTCCATCCATCCCTTCCTCTCTCTCTCCTTGTCTCTATCCATCACTTCCTCCCTCTCTCCTTGTCTCCATCCATCCATCCCTTCCTCTCTCTCTCTCCTTGTCTCCATCCATCTCTTCCTCTCTGTCTCCTTGTCTCCATCCATCCCTTCCTCTCTCTCTCCTTGTCTCTATCCATCCCTTCCTCCCTCTCTCCTTGTCTCCATCCATCCATCTCTTCCTCTCTCTCTCCTTGTCTCCATCCATCCATCCCTTCCTCCCTCTCTCCTTGTCTCCATCCATCCCTTCCTCTCTCTCTCCTTGTCTCCATCCATCCCTTCCTCACTCTCTCCTTGTCTCTATCCATCCCTCCCTCCCTCTCTCCTTGTCTCAATCCATCCATCCCTTCCTCTCTCTCTCCTTGTCTCCATCCATCCCTTCCTCTCTCTCTCCTTGTCTCTATCCATCCCTTCCCCCTCTCTCCTTGTCTCCATCCATCCCTTCCTCTCTCTCTCCTTGTCTCTATCCATCCCTTCCTCCCTCTCTCCTTGTCTCCATCCATCCCTTCCTCTCTCTCTCCTTGTCTCTATCCATCCCTTCCTCCCTCTCTCCTTGTCTCCATCCATCCATCCCTTCCTCTCTCTCTCTCCTTGTCTCCATCCATCTCTTCCTCTCTGTCTCCTTGTCTCCATCCATCCCTTCCTCTCTCTCTCCTTGTCTCTATCCATCCCTTCCTCTCTCTCTCCTTGTCTCTATCCATCCCTTCCTCCCTCTCTCCTTGTCTCCATCCATCCATCTCTTCCTCTCTCTCTCCTTGTCTCCATCCATCCATCCCTTCCTCCCTCTCTCCTTGTCTCCATCCATCCCTTCCTCTCTCTCTCCTTGTCTCCATCCATCCCTTCCTCACTCTCTCCTTGTCTCTATCCATCCCTTCCTCCCTCTCTCCTTGTCTCAATCCATCCATCCCTTCCTCTCTCTCTCCTTGTCTCCATCCATCCCTTCCTCTTTCTCTCCTTGTCTCCATCGATCCATCCCTTCCTCTCTCTCCAGGTCTCCATCCATCCCTTCCTCCCTCTCTCCTTGTCTCCATCCATCCCTTCCTCCCTCTCTCCTTGTCTCCAACCATCCATCCCGTCCTCTCTCTCTCCTTGTCTCTATCCATCCCTTCCTCCCTCTCTCCTTGTCTCCATCCATCCCTTCCTCTCTCTCTCCTTGTCTCTATCCATCCCTTCCTCTCTCTCTCCTTGTCTCCATCCATCCCTTCCTCTCTCTCTCCTTGTCTCTATCCATCCCTTCCTCCCTCTCTCCTTGTCTCTATCCATCCCTTCCTCCCTCTCTCCTTGTCTCCATCCATCCCTTCCTCTCTCTCTCTCCTTGTCTCCATCCATCTCTTCATCTCTGTCAGCTTGTCTCCATCCATCCCTTCCTCTCTCTCTCCTTGTCTCTATCCATCCCTTCCTCCCTCTCTCCTTGTCTCCATCCATCCATCTCTTCCTCTCTCTCTCTCCTTGTCTCCATCCATCCATCCCTTCCTCCCTCTCTCCTTGTCTCCATCCATCCCTTCCTCTCTCTCTCCTTGTCTCCATCCATCCCTTCCTCACTCTCTCCTTGTCTCTATCCATCCCTTCCTCCCTCTCTCCTTGTCTCAATCCATCCATCCCTTCCTCTCTCTCTCCTTGTCTCCATCCATCCCTTCCTCTTTCTCTCCTTGTCTCCATCGATCCATCCCTTCCTCTCTCTCGCCTTGTCTCCATCCATCCCTTCCTCTTTCTCTCCTTGTCTCCATCCATCCCTTCCTCTCTCTCTCCTTGTCTCCATCCATCCCTTTTTCTCGCTCTCCTTGTCTCCATCCATCCATCCCTTCTTCTCTCTCTCCTTGTCTCTGTCCATCCATCCCTTCCTCTCTCTCGTTGTCTCTATCCATCCATCCCTTCCTCTCTCTTTGTCTCTATCCATCCATCCCTTCCCCTCTCTCTCCTTGTCTCTATCCATCCCTTCCTCTCTCTCTCCTGATCTCCATCCATCCCTTCCTCCCTCTCTCCTTGTCTCCATCCATCCCTTCCTCTCTCTCTCCTTGTCTCCATCCATCCCTTCCTCGCTCTCTCCTTGTCTCTATCCATCCCTTCCTCCCTCTCTCCTTGTCTCCAGCCATCCAGCCCTTCCTCTCCCTCTCCTTGTCTCCATCCATCCCTTCCTCTCTCTCTCCTTGTCTCCATCCATCCCTTCCTCTCTCTCTCCTTGTCTCCATCCATCCCTTCCTCCCTCTCTTCTTGTCTCCATCCATCCCTTCCTCTCTCTCTCCTTGTCTCTATCATCCCTTCCTCTCTCTCTCCTTGTCTCCATCCATCCCTTCCTCTCTCTCTCCTTGTCTCCATCCATCCCTTCCTCTTTCTCTCCTTGTCTCCATCCATCCATCCCTTCCTCTCTCTCTCCTTGTCTCCATCCATCCCTTCCTCTCTCTCTCCTTGTCTCCATCCATCCATCCCTTCTTCTCTCTCTCCTTGTCTCTATCCATCCCGTCCTCTCTCTCTAGTGATCTCCATCCAACCCTTCTTCTCTCTCTCCTTGTCTCCATCCATCCCTTCCTCTCTCTCTCCTTGTCTCCATCATTCCATCCATTCTTCTCTATCTCCTTGTCTCTGTCCATCCATCCCTTCCTCTCTCTCTTTGTCTCTATCCATCCATCCCTTCCCCTCTCTCTCCTTGTCTCTATCCATCCCTTCCTCTCTCTCTCCTTGTCTCTATCCATCCCTTCCTCTCTCTCTCTCCTGATCTCCATCCATCCCTTCCACTCTCTCTCCTTGTCTCCATCCATCCCTTTCTCTCTCTCCTTGTCTCCATCCATCCCTTCCTCTCTCTCTTTGTCTCTATCCATCCATCCCTTCCTCTCTCTCTCCTTGTCTCCATCCATCCCTTCCTCACTCTCTCCTTGTCTCCATCCATCCCTTCCTCTCTCTCTCTTTGTCTCTATCCATCCATCCATCCTTCCTCTCTCTCTTTGTCTCCATCCATCCCTTCCTCCCTCTCTCCTTGTCTCCATCCATCCCTTCCTCTCTCTCTCCTTGTCTCCATCCATCCCTTCCTCCTCTCTCTCCTTGTCTCTATCCATCCCTTCCTCCCTCTCTCCTTGTCTCCATCCATCCATCCCTTCCTCCCTCTCTCCTTGTCTCCATCCACCCATCCCTTCCTCTCTCTCTCCTTGTCTCCATCCATCCCTTCCTCACTCTCTCCTTGTCTCCATCCATCCTTCCTCTCTCTCCTTGTCTCCATCCATCCCTTCCTCCCTCTCTCCTTGTCTCTATCCATCCCTTCCTCCCTCTCTCCTTGTCTCCATCCATCCATCCCGTCCTCTCTCATTGTCTCCATCCATCCCTTCCTCTTTCTCTCCTTGTCTCCATCGATCCATCCCTTCCTCTCTCTCGCCTTGTCTCCATCCATCCCTTCCTCTTTCTCTCCTTGTCTCCATCCATCCATCCATCCCTTCTTCTCTCTCTCCTTGTCTCTGTCTATCCATCCCTTCCTCTCTCTCGTTGTCTCTATCCATCCATCCCTTCCTCTCTCTTTGTCTCTATCCATCCATCCCTTCCCCTCTCTCTCCTTGTCTCTATCCATCCCTTCCTCTCTCTCTCCTGATCTCCATCCATCCCTTCCTCCCTCTCTCCTTGTCTCCATCCATCCCTTCCTCTCTCTCTCCTTGTCTCCATCCATCCCTTCCTCTCTCTCTCCTTGTCTCTATCCATCCCTTCCTCCCTCTCTCCTTGTCTCCATCCATCCCTTCCTCTCTCTCCTTGTCTCTATCCATCCCTTCCTCCCTCTCTCCTTGTCTCCATCCATCCCTTCCTCTCTCTCTCCTTGTCTCTATCCATCCCTTCCTCCCTCTCTCCTTGTCTCCATCCATCCATCCCTTCCTCTCTCTCTCTCCTTGTCTCCATCCATCTCTTCCTCTCTGTCTCCTTGTCTCCATCCATCCCTTCCTCTCTCTCTCCTTGTCTCTATCCATCCCTTCCTCCCTCTCTCCTTGTCTCCATCCATCCATCTCTTCCTCTCTCTCTCGTTGTCTCCATCCATCCATCCCTTCCCCCTCTCTCCTTGTCTCCATCCATCCCTTCCTCTCTCTCTCCTTGTCTCCATCCATCCCTTCCTCACTCTCTCCTTGTCTCTATCCATCCCTTCCTCCCTCTCTCCTTGTCTCAATCCATCCATCCCTTCCTCTCTCTCTCCTTGTCTCCATCCATCCCTTCCTCTTTCTCTCCTTGTCTCCATCCATCCCTTCCTCCCTCTCTCCTTGTCTCCATCCATCCCTTCCTCTCTCTCTCCTTGTCTCTATCCATCACTTCCTCCCTCTCTCCTTGTCTCCATCCATCCATCCCTTCCTCTCTCTCTCTCCTTGTCTCCATCCATCTCTTCCTCTCTGTCTCCTTGTCTCCATCCATCCCTTCCTCTCTCTCTCCTTGTCTCTATCCATCCCTTCCTCCCTCTCTCCTTGTCTCCATCCATCCATCTCTTCCTCTCTCTCTCCTTGTCTCCATCCATCCATCCCTTCCTCCCTCTCTCCTTGTCTCCATCCATCCCTTCCTCTCTCTCTCCTTGTCTCCATCCATCCCTTCCTCACTCTCTCCTTGTCTCTATCCATCCCTCCCTCCCTCTCTCCTTGTCTCAATCCATCCATCCCTTCCTCTCTCTCTCCTTGTCTCCATCCATCCCTTCCTCTCTCTCTCCTTGTCTCTATCCATCCCTTCCCCTCTCTCTCCTTGTCTCCATCCATCCCTTCCTCTCTCTCTCCTTGTCTCTATCCATCCCTTCCTCCCTCTCTCCTTGTCTCCATCCATCCCTTCCTCTCTGTCTCCTTGTCTCTATCCATCCCTTCCTCCCTCTCTCCTTGTCTCCATCCATCCATCCCTTCCTCTCTCTCTCTCCTTGTCTCCATCCATCTCTTCCTCTCTGTCTCCTTGTCTCCATCCATCCCTTCCTCTCTCTCTCCTTGTCTCTATCCATCCCTTCCTCTCTCTCTCCTTGTCTCTATCCATCCCTTCCTCCCTCTCTCCTTGTCTCCATCCATCCATCTCTTCCTCTCTCTCTCCTTGTCTCCATCCATCCATCCCTTCCTCCCTCTCTCCTTGTCTCCATCCATCCCTTCCTCTCTCTCTCCTTGTCTCCATCCATCCCTTCCTCACTCTCTCCTTGTCTCTATCCATCCCTTCCTCCCTCTCTCCTTGTCTCAATCCATCCATCCCTTCCTCTCTCTCTCCTTGTCTCCATCCATCCCTTCCTCTTTCTCTCCTTGTCTCCATCGATCCATCCCTTCCTCTCTCTCCAGGTCTCCATCCATCCCTTCCTCCCTCTCTCCTTGTCTCCATCCATCCCTTCCTCCCTCTCTCCTTGTCTCCAACCATCCATCCCGTCCTCTCTCTCTCATTGTCTCCATCCATCCCTTCCTCTCTCTCTCCTTGTCTCCATCGATCCATCCCTTCCTCTCTCTCGCCTTGTCTCCATCCATCCCTTCCTCTTTCTCTCCTTGTCTCCATCCATCCCTTCCTCTCTCTCTCCTTGTCTCCATCCATCCCTTCCTCTCTCTCTCCTTGTCTCCATCCATCCCTTCCTCACTCTCTCCTTGTCTCCATCCATCCCTTCCTCTCTCTCCTTGTCTCCATCCATCCCTTCCTCCCTCTCTCCTTGTCTCTATCCATCCCTTCCTCCCTCTCTCCTTGTCTCCATCCATCCATCCCGTCCTCTCTCTCTCATTGTCTCCATCCATCCCTTCCTCTTTCTCTCCTTGTCTCCATCGATCCATCCCTTCCTCTCTCTCGCCTTGTCTCCATCCATCCCTTCCTCTTTCTCTCCTTGTCTCCATCCATCCCTTCCTCTCTCTCTCCTTGTCTCCATCCATCCCTTCTTCTCTCTCTCCTTGTCTCTATCCATCCCTTCCTCTCACTCTCCTGATCTCCATCCATCCCTTCTTCTCTCTCTCCTTGTCTCCATCCACCCCTTCCTCTCGCTCTCCTTGTCTCCATCCATCCATCCATCCATCCCTTCTTCTCTCTCTCCTTGTCTCTTTCCATCCATCCCTTCCTCTCTCTCGTTGTCTCTATCCATCCATCCCTTCCTCTCTCTTTGTCTCTATCCATCCATCCTTTCCCCTCTCTCTCCTTGTCTCTATCCATCCCTTCCTCTCTCTCTCCTGATCTCCATCCATCCCTTCCTCCCTCTCTCCTTGTCTCCATCCATCCCTTCCTCTCTCTCTCCTTGTCTCCATCCATCCCTTCCTCTCTCTCTCCTTGTCTCTATCCATCCCTTCCTCCCTCTCTCCTTGTCTCCATCCATCCATCCCTTCCTCTCTCTCTCTCCTTGTCTCCATCCATCTCTTCCTCTCTGTCTCCTTGTCTCCATCCATCCCTTCCTCTCTCTCTCCTTGTCTCTATCCATCCCTTCCTCTCTCTCTCCTTGTCTCTATCCATCCCTTCCTCCCTCTCTCCTTGTCTCCATCCATCCATCTCTTCCTCTCTCTCTCCTTGTCTCCATCCATCCATCCCTTCCTCCCTCTCTCCTTGTCTCCATCCATCCCTTCCTCTCTCTCTCCTTGTCTCCATCCATCCCTTCCTCACTCTCTCCTTGTCTCTATCCATCCCTTCCTCCCTCTCTCCTTGTCTCAATCCATCCATCCCTTCCTCTCTCTCTCCTTGTCTCCATCCATCCCTTCCTCTTTCTCTCCTTGTCTCCATCGATCCATCCCTTCCTCTCTCTCCAGGTCTCCATCCATCCCTTCCTCCCTCTCTCCTTGTCTCCATCCATCCCTTCCTCCCTCTCTCCTTGTCTCCAACCATCCATCCCGTCCTCTCTCTCTCATTGTCTCCATCCATCCCTTCCTCTCTCTCTCCTTGTCTCCATCGATCCATCCCTTCCTCTCTCTCGCCTTGTCTCCATCCATCCCTTCCTCTTTCTCTCCTTGTCTCCATCCATCCCTTCCTCTCTCTCTCCTTGTCTCCATCCATCCCTTCCTCTCTCTCTCCTTGTCTCCATCCATCCCTTCCTCACTCTCTCCTTGTCTCCATCCATCCCTTCCTCTCTCTCCTTGTCTCCATCCATCCCTTCCTCCCTCTCTCCTTGTCTCTATCCATCCCTTCCTCCCTCTCTCCTTGTCTCCATCCATCCATCCCGTCCTCTCTCTCTCATTGTCTCCATCCATCCCTTCCTCTCTCTCTCCTTGTCTCCATCGATCCATCCCTTCCTCTCTCTCGCCTTGTCTCCATCCATCCCTTCCTCTTTCTCTCCTTGTCTCCATCCATCCCTTCCTCTCTCTCTCCTGGTCTCCATCCATCCCTTCTTCTCTCTCTCCTTGTCTCTATCCATCCCTTCCTCTCACTCTCTGATCTCCATCCATCCCTTCTTCTCTCTCTCCTTGTCTCCATCCACCCCTTCCTCTCGCTCTCCTTGTCTCCATCCATCCATCCATCCATCCCTTCTTCTCTCTCTCCTTGTCTCTTTCCATCCATCCCTTCCTCTCTCTCGTTGTCTCTATCCATCCATCCCTTCCTCTCTCTTTGTCTCTATCCATCCATCCTTTCCCCTCTCTCTCCTTGTCTCTATCCATCCCTTCCTCTCTCTCTCCTGATCTCCATCCATCCCTTCCACCCTCTCTCCTTGTCTCCATCCATCCCTTCCTCTCTCTCTCCTTGTCTCCATCCATCCCTTCCTCGCTCTCTCCTTGTCTCTCTCCATCCCTTCCTCCCTCTCTCCTTGTCTCCATCCATCCATCCCTTCCACTCTCTCTCCTTGTCTCCATCCATCCCTTCCTCTCTCTCTCCTTGTCTCCATCCATCCCTTCCTCTCTCTCTCCTTGTCTCCATCCATCCCTTCCTCCCTCTCTCCTTGTCTCCATCCATCCCTTCCTCTCTCTCTCCTTGTCTCTATCATCCCTTCCTCTCTCTCTCCTTGTCTCCATCCATCCCTTCCTCTCTCTCTCCTTATCTCCATCCATCCCTTCCTCTTTCTCTCCTTGTCTCCATCCATCCATCCCTTCCTCTCTCTCTCCTTGTCTCCATCCATCCCTTCCTCTCTCTCTCCTTGTCTCCATCCATCCATCCCTTCTTCTCTCTCTCCTTGTCTCTATCCATCCCTTCCTCTCGCTCTCTCCTGATCTCGATCCATCCCTTCTTCTCTCTCTCCTTGTCTCCATCCATCCCTTCCTCTCTCTCTCCTTGTCTCCATCATTCCATCCATTCTTCTCTATCTCCTTGTCTCTGTCCATCCATCCCTTCCTCTCTCTCTTTGTCTCTATCGATCCATCCCTTCCCCTCTCTCTCCTTGTCTCTATCCATCCCTTCCTCTCTCTCTCCTTGTCTCTATCCATCCCTTCCTCTCTCTCTCTCCTGATCTCCATCCATCCCTTCCACTCTCTCTCCTTGTCTCCATCCATCCCTTTCTCTCTCTCCTTGTCTCCATCCATCCCTTCCTCGCTCTCTCCTTGTCTCCATCCATCCCTTCCTCTCTCTTTGTCTCTATCCATCCATCTCTTCCTCTCTCTCTCTTTGTCTCTATCCTTCCATCGCTTAATCTCTCTCTTTGTCTCTATCCATCCATCCATCCCTTCCTCTCTCTCTTTGTCTCTATCCATCCATCCATCCCTTCCTCTCTCTCTTTGTCTCTATCCATCCCTTCCTCCCTCTCTCCTTGTCTCCATCCATCCCTTCCTCTCTCTCTCCTTGTCTCCATCCATCCCTTCCTCTCTCTCTCCTTGTCTCTATCCATCCCTTCCTCCCTCTCTCCTTGTCTCCATCCATCCATCCCTTCCTGCCTCTCTCCTTGTCTCTATCCATCCCTTCATCCCTCTCTCCTTGTCTCTATCCATCCATCCCGTCCTCTCTCTCTCATTGTCTCCATCCATCCCTTCCTCTCTCTCTCTGTGTCTCTATCCTTCCATCACTTCCTCTCTCTCCTTGTCTCTATCCATCCATCCATCCCTTCCTCTCTCTCTCCTGATCTCCATCCATCCCTTCCTCCCTCTCTCCTTGTCTCCATCCATCCCTTCCTCTCTCTCTCCTTGTCTCCATCCATCCCTTCCTCGCTCTCTCCTTGTCTCTATCCATCCCTTCCTCCCTCTCTCCTTGTCTCCATCCATCCATCCCTTCCTCTCTCTCTCCTTGTCTCCATCCATCCCTTCCTCTCTCTCTCCTTGTCTCCATCCATCCCTTCCTCTCTCTCTCCTTGTCTCCATCCATCCCTTCCTCCCTCTCTCCTTGTCTCTATCCATCCCTTCCTCCCTCTCTCCTTGTCTCCATCCATCCCTTCCTCTCTCTCTCCTTGTCTCTATCCATCCCTTCCTCCCTCTCTCCTTGTCTCCATCCATCCCTTCCTCTCTCTCTCCTAGTCTCTATCCATCCCTTCCTCCCTCTCTCCTTGTCTCCATCCATCCATCCCTTCCTCTCTCTCTCTCCTTGTCTCCATCCATCTCTTCCTCTCTGTCTCCTTGTCTCCATCCATCCCTTCCTCTCTCTCTCCTTGTCTCTATCCATCCCTTCCTCCCTCTCTCCTTGTCTCCATCCATCCATCTCTTCCTCTCTCTCTCGTTGTCTCCATCCATCCATCCCTTCCTCCCTCTCTCCTTGTCTCCATCCATCCCTTCCTCTCTCTCTCCTTGTCTCCATCCATCCCTTCCTCACTCTCTCCTTGTCTATATCCATCCCTTCCTCCCTCTCTCCTTGTCTCAATCCATCCATCCCTTCCTCTCTCTCTCCTTGTCTCCATCCATCCCTTCCTCTTTCTCTCTCCTTGTCTCCATCCATCCCTTCCTCCCTCTCTCCTTGTCTCCATCCATCCCTTCCTCTCTCTCTCCTTGTCTCTATCCATCCCTTCCTCCCTCTCTCCTTGTCTCCATCCATCCATCCCTTCCTCTCTCTCTCTCCTTGTCTCCATCCATCTCTTCCTCTCTGTCTCCTTGTCTCCATCCATCCCTTCCTCTCTCTCTCCTTGTCTCTATCCATCCCTTCCTCCCTCTCTCCTTGTCTCCATCCATCCATCTCTTCCTCTCTCTCTCCTTGTCTCCATCCATCCATCCCTTCCTCCCTCTCTCCTTGTCTCCATCCATCCCTTCCTCTCTCTCTCCTTGTCTCCATCCATCCCTTCCTCACTCTCTCCATGTCTCAATCCATCCCTTCCTCCCTCTCTCCTTGTCTCCATCCATCCCTTCCTCTCTCTCTCCTTGTCTCCATCCATCCCTTCCTCTCTCTCTCCTTGTCTCTATCCATCCCTTCCTCCCTCTCTCCTTGTCTCCATCCATCCCTTCCTCTCTCTCTCCTTGTCTCTATCCATCCCTTCCTCCCTCTCTCCTTGTCTCCATCCATCCCTTCCTCTCTCTCTCCTTGTCTCTATCCATCCCTTCCTCCCTCTCTCCTTGTCTCCATCCATCCATCCCTTCCTCTCTCTCTCTCCTTGTCTCCATCCATCTCTTCCTCTCTGTCTCCTTGTCTCCATCCATCCCTTCCTCTCTCTCTCCTTGTCTCTATCCATCCCTTCCTCCCTCTCTCCTTGTCTCCATCCATCCATCTCTTCCTCTCTCTCTCCTTGTCTCCATCCATCCATCCCTTCCTCCCTCTCTCCTTGTCTCCATCCATCCCTTCCTCTCTCTCTCCTTGTCTCCATCCATCCCTTCCTCACTCTCTCCTTGTCTCTATCCATCCCTTCCTCCCTCTCTCCTTGTCTCAATCCATCCATCCCTTCCTCTCTCTCTCCTTGTCTCCATCCATCCCTTCCTCTTTCTCTCCTTGTCTCCATCGATCCATCCCTTCCTCTCTCTCCTTGTCTCCATCCATCCCTTCCTCCCTCTCTCCTTGTCTCTGTCCATCCCTTCCTCCCTCTCTCCTTGTCTCCAACCATCCATCCCGTCCTCTCTCTCTCATTGTCTCCATCCATCCCTTCCTCTCTCTCTCCTTGTCTCCATCGATCCATCCCTTCCTCTCTCTCGCCTTGTCTCCATCCATCCCTTCCTCTTTCTCTCCTTGTCTCCATCCATCCCTTCCTCTCTCTCTCCTTGTCTCCATCCATCCCTTCCTCTCTCTCTCCTTGTCTCCATCCATCCCTTCCTCTCTCTCTCCTTGTCTCCATCCATCCCTTCCTCTCTCTCTCCTTGTCTCTATCCATCCCTTCCTCCCTCTCTCCTTGTCTCCATCCATCCATCCCTTCCTCCCTCTCTCCTTGTCTCTATCCATCCCTTCATCCCTCTCTCCTTGTCTCCATCCATCCATCCCGTCCTCTCTCTCTCATTGTCTCCATCCATCCTTCCTCTTTCTCTCCTTGTCTCCATCCATCCATCCCTTCCTCTCTCTCCTTGTCTCCATCCATCCCTTCCTCCTCTCTCCTTGTCTCTATCCATCCTTCCTCCCTCTCTCCTTGTCTCCAACCATCCATCCCGTCCTCTCTCTCTCATTGTCTCCATCCATCCTTCCTCTCTCTCTCCTTGTCTCCATCCATCCCTTCCTCACTCTCTCCTTGTCTCCATCCATCCCTTCCTCTCTCTCCTTGTCTCCATCCATCCCTTCCTCCCTCTCTCCTTGTCTCTATCCATCCCTTCCTGTCTCCTTGTCTCTATCCATCCCTTCCTCCCTCTCTCTTGTCTCCAACCATCCATCCCGTCCTCTCTCTCTCATTGTCTCCATCCATCCCTTCCTCTCTCTCTCCTTGTCTCCATCGATCCATCCCTTCCTCTCTCTCGCCTTGTCTCCATCCATCCCTTCCTCTTTCTCTCCTTGTCTCCATCCATCCCTTCCTCTCTCTCTCCTTGTCTCCATCCATCCCTTCCTCTCTCTCTCCTTGTCTCCATCCATCCCTTCCTCACTCTCTCCTTGTCTCCATCCATCCCGTCCTCTCTCTCTCATTGTCTCCATCCATCCCTTCCTCTTTCTCTCCTTGTCTCCATCGATCCATCCCTTCCTCTCTCTCGCCTTGTCTCCATCCATCCCTTCCTCTTTCTCTCCTTGTCTCCATCCATCCCTTCCTCTCTCTCTCCTTGTCTCCATCCATCCCTTCTTCTCTCTCTCCTTGTCTCTATCCATCCCTTCCTCTCACTCTCCTGATCTCCATCCATCCCTTCTTCTCTCTCTCCTTGTCTCCATCCACCCCTTCCTCTCGCTCTCCTTGTCTCCATCCATCCATCCATCCCTTCTTCTCTCTCTCCTTGTCTCTTTCCATCCATCCCTTCCTCTCTCTCGTTGTCTCTATCCATCCATCCCTTCCTCTCTCTTTGTCTCTATCCATCCATCCCTTCCCCTCTCTCTCCTTGTCTCTATCCATCCCTTCCTCTCTCTCTCCTGATCTCCATTGATCCCTTCCTCCCTCTCTCCTTGTCTCCATCCATCCCTTCCTCTCTCTCTCCTTGTCTCCATCCATCCCTTCCTCGCTTTCTCCTTGTCTCCGTCCATCCATCCCTTCCTCTCTCTCTCCTTGTCTCCATCCATCCCTTCCTCTCTCTCTCCTTGTCTCCATCCATCCCTTCCTCCCTCTCTCCTTGTCTCCATCCATCCCTTCCTCTCTCTCTCCTTGTCTCTATCATCCCTTCCTCTCTCTCTCCTTGTCTCCATCCATCCCTTCCTCTCTCTCTCCTTGTCTCCATCCATCCCTTCCTCTTTCTCTCCTTGTCTCCATCCATCCATCCCTTCCTCTCTCTCTCCTTGTCTCCATCCATCCCTTCCTCTCTCTCTCCTTGTCTCCATCCATCCATCCCTTCTTCTCTCTCTCCTTGTCTCTATCCATCCCTTCCTCTCTCTCTCCTGATCTCCATCCATCCCTTCTTCTCTCTCTCCTTGTCTCCATCCATCCCTTCCTCTCTCTCTCCTTGTCTCCATCATTCCATCCATTCTTCTCTATCTCCTTGTCTCTGTCCATCCATCCCTTCCTCTCTCTCTTTGTCTCTATCGATCCATCCCTTCCCCTCTCTCTCCTTGTCTCTATCCATCCCTTCCTCTCTCTCTCCTTGTCTCTATCCATCCCTTCCTCTCTCTCTTTCCTGATCTCCATCCATCCCTTCCACTCTCTCTCCTTGTCTCCATCCATCCCTTTCTCTCTCTCCTTGTCTCCATCCATCCCTTCCTCGCTCTCTCCTTGTCTCCATCCATCCCTTCCTCTCTCTCTTTGTCTCTATCCATCCATCCCTTCCTCTCTCTTTGTCTCTATCCATCCATCTCTTCCTCTCTCTCTCTTTGTCTCTATCCTTCCATCGCTTAATCTCTCTCTTTGTCTCTATCCATCCATCCATCCCTTCCTCTCTCTCTCTTTGTCTCTATCCATCCATCCATCCCTTCCTCTCTCTCTTTGTCTCTATCCATCCCTTCCTCCCTCTCTCCTTGTCTCCATCCATCCCTTCCTCTCTCTCTCCTTGTCTCCATCCATCCCTTCCTCTCTCTCTCCTTGTCTCTATCCATCCCTTCCTCCCTCTCTCCTTGTCTCCATCCATCCATCCCTTCCTCCCTCTCTCCTTGTCTCCATCCATCCCTTCCTCCCTCTCTCCTTGTCTCTATCCATCCCTTCATCCCTCTCTCCTTGTCTCCATCCATCCATCCCGTCCTCTCTCTCTCATTGTCTCCATCCATCCCTTCCTCTTTCTCTCCTTGTCTCCATCCATCCCTTCCTCTCTCTCTCTCTGTGTCTCTATCCTTCCATCGCTTCCTCTCTCTCCTTGTCTCTATCCATCCATCCATCCCTTCCTCTCTCTCTCTTTGTCTCTATCCATCCCTTCCTCCCTCTCTCCTTGTCTCAATCCATCCCTTCCTCTCTCTCTCCTTGTCTCCATCCATCCCTTCCTCTCTCTCTCCTTGTCTCCATCCATCCCTTCCTCTCTCTCTCCTTGTCTCTATCATCCCTTCCTCTCTCTCTCCTTGTCTCCATCCATCCCTTCATCTCTCTCTCCTTGTCTCTATCATCCCTTCCTCTCTCTCTCCTTGTCTCCATCCATCCCTTCCTCCCTCTCTCCTTGTCTCTATCCATCCCTTCCTCTCTCTCTCCTTGTCTCTACCCATCCCTTCCTCCCTCTCTCCTTGTCTCCATCCATCCCTTCCTCGCTTTCTCCTTGTCTCTATCCATCCCTTCCTCTCTTTCTCCTTGTCTCTATCATCCCTTACTCTCTCTCTCCTTGTCTCCATCCATCCCTTCCTCTCTCTCTCCTTATCTCCATCCATCCCTTCCTCTCTCTCTCCTTGTCTCTATCCATCCCTTCCTCCCTCTCTCCTTGTCTCCATCCATCCATCATTCCTCTCTCTCTCCTTGTCTCCATCCATCCCTGCCTCCCTCTCTCCTTGTCTCCATCCATCCCTTCCTCTCTCTCTCCTTGTCTCCATCCATCCCTTCCTCGCTCTCTCCTTGTCTCTATCCATCCCTTCCTCCCCCTCTCCTTGTCTCCATCCATCCATCCCTTCCTCTCTCTCTCCTTGTCTCCATCCATCCCTTCCTCTCTCTCTCCTTATCTCCATCCATCCCTTCCTCACCCTCTCCTTGTCTCCATCCATCCCTTCCTCTCTCTCTCCTTGTCTCCATCCATCCCTTCCTCCCCCTCTCCTTGTCTCCATCCATCCATCCCTTCCTCTCTCTCTCCTTGTCTCCATCCATCCCTTCCTCTCTCTCTCTCCTTGTCTCCATCCATCCCTTCCTCTCTCTCTCCTTGTCTCCATCCATCCATCCCTTCTCCTCTCTCTCCTTGTCTCCATCCATCCCTTCCTCTCTCTCTCCTTGTCTCCATCCATCCCTTCCTCACTCTCTCCTTGTCTCCATCCATCCCTTCCTCTCTCTCTCCTTGTCTCCATCCATCCCTTCCTCTCTCTCTCCTTGTCTCAATCCATCCCTTCCTCTCTCTCTCCTGATCTCCATCCATCCCTTCTTCTCTCTCTCCTTGTCTCCATCCATCCATCCCTTCCTCTCTCTCTCCTTGTCTCCATCCATCCCTTCCTCTCTCTCTCCTTGTCTCCATCCATCCCTTCCTCTCTCTCTCCGTGTCTCCACCCATCCCTTTCTCTCTCTCCTTGTCTCCATCCATCCCTTCCTCGCTCTCTCCTTGTCTCCATCCATCCCTTCCTCTCTCTCTTTGTCTCTATCCATCCATCCCTTCCTCTCTCTTTGTCTCTATCCATCCATCTCTTCCTCTCTCTCTCTCCTGATCTCCATCCATCCCTTCCACTCTCTTTCCTTGTCTCCATCCATCCCTTTCTCTCTCTCCTTGTCTCCATCCATCCCTTCCTCTCTCTCTTTGTCTCTATCCATCCATCCCTTCCTCTCTCTTTGTCTCTATCCATCCATCTCTTCCTCTCTCTCTCTATGTCTCTATCCTTCCATCGCTTAATCTCTCTCTTTGTCTCTATCCATCCATCCATCCCTTCCTCTCTCTCTCTTTGTCTCTATCCATCCATCCATCCCTTCCTCTCTCTCTTTGTCTCTATCCATCCCTTCCTCCCTCTCTCCTTGTCTCCATCCATCCCTTCCTCTCTCTCTCCTTGTCTCCATCCATCCCTTCCTCTCTCTCTCCTTGTCTCTATCCATCCCTTCCTCCCTCTCTCCTTGTCTCCATCCATCCATCCCTTCCTCCCTCTCTCCTTGTCTCCATCCATCCCTTCCTCCCTCTCTCCTTGTCTCTATCCATCCCTTCATCCCTCTCTCCTTGTCTCCATCCATCCATCCCGTCCTCTCTCTCTCATTGTCTCCATCCATCCCTTCCTCTTTCTCTCCTTGTCTCCATCCATCCCTTCCTCTCTCTCTCTGTGTCTGTATCCTTTCATCGCTTCCTCTCTCTCCTTGTCTCTATCCATCCATCCATCCCTTCCTCTCTCTCTCTTTGTCTCTATCCATCCCTTCCTCCCTCTCTCCTTGTCTCAATCCATCCCTTCCTCTCTCTCTCCTTGTCTCCATCCATCCCTTCCTCTCTCTCTCCTTGTCTCCATCCATCCCTTCCTCTCTCTCTCCTTGTCTCTATCATCCCTTCCTCTCTCTCTCCTTGTCTCCATCCATCCCTTCATCTCTCTCTCCTTGTCTCTATCATCCCTTCCTCTCTCTCTTCTTGTCTCCATCCATCCCTTCCTCCCTCTCTCCTTGTCTCTATCCATCCCTTCCTCTCTCTCTCCTTGTCTCTACCCATCCCTTCCTCCCTCTCTCCTTGTCTCCATCCATCCCTTCCTCGCTTTCTCCTTGTCTCTATCCATCCCTTCTTCTCTTTCTCCTTGTCTCTATCATCCCTTACTCGCTCTCTCCTTGTCTCCATCCATCCCTTCCTCTCTCTCTCCTTATCTCCATCCATCCCTTCCTCTCTCTCTCCTTGTCTCTATCCATCCCTTCCTCCCTCTCTCCTTGTCTCCATCCATCCATCATTCCTCTCTCTCTCCTTGTCTCCATCCATCCCTGCCTCCCTCTCTCCTTGTCTCCATCCATCCCTTCCTCTCTCTCTCCTTGTCTCCATCCATCCCTTCCTCGCTCTCTCCTTGTCTCTATCCATCCCTTCCTCCCCCTCTCCTTGTCTCCATCCATCCATCCCTTCCTCTCTCTCTCCTTGTCTCCATCCATCCCTTCCTCTCTCTCTCTCCTTGTCTCCATCCATCCCTTCCTCACCCTCTCCTTGTCTCCATCCATCCCTTCCTCTCTCTCTCCTTGTCTCCATCCATCCCTTCCTCTCTCTCTCCTTGTCTCAATCCATCCCTTCCTCTCTCTCTCCTGATCTCCATCCATCCCTTCTTCTCTCTCTCCTTGTCTCCATCCATCCCTTCCTCTCTCTCTCCTTGTCTCCATCCATCCATCCCTTCTCCTCTCTCTCCTTGTCTCCATCCATCCCTTCCTCTCTCTCTCCTTGTCTCCATCCATCCCTTCCTCACTCTCTCCTTGTCTCCATCCATCCCTTCCTCTCTCTCTCCTTGTCTCCATCCATCCCTTCCTCTCTCTCTCCTTGTCTCAATCCATCCCTTCCTCTCTCTCTCCTGATCTCCATCCATCCCTTCTTCTCTCTCTCCTTGTCTCCATCCATCCATCCCTTCCTCTCTCTCTCCTTGTCTCCATCCATCCCTTCCTCTCTCTCTCCTTGTCTCCATCCATCCCTTCCTCTCTCTCTCCGTGTCTCCACCCATCCCTCTACTCTTTCTCTCCCTCTGTTTGTCTGATTAGGGGAAGCAAGCAGCTGTTCAGTGCTGAAACAGAGACAGCCATTCATTAGTTATAAAGACACTGGAGTCGATCTCACACTTTCTAAGACAGACAGGCAGACAGACAGACTCTCCAGACTCAGGCAGACAGCCTGTCCAGCCCAGACAGACAGACAGACAGACAGACAGACAGACAGACAGACAGACAGACTCAGGAAGTTAGACAGACAGGCCATCCAGGCTCAGACAGACTGTCCTGTCTCAGGCAAACAGACAGACTGTCCAGACTCAGACAGACAGACTGTCCAGACAGACAGACAGACCGTCCAGGGTCAGACAGACTGCCCAGTCTCAGGCAGACAGACAGACTTTCCAGACTCAGGCAGAAAGATTCTCCAGACAGGCAGACAGACAGACTGTCCACACAGGCAGGCAGACAGACAGACAGACGGACGGACGGACGGACGGACGGGCGGGCGGGCGGGCGGGCGGGCGGGCGGACGGGCGGGCGGACAGACAGACAGACAGACATCTGAAAA
Organism: Oncorhynchus keta; assembly: GCF_023373465.1. Taxonomy (NCBI): domain Eukaryota; kingdom Metazoa; phylum Chordata; class Actinopteri; order Salmoniformes; family Salmonidae; genus Oncorhynchus; species Oncorhynchus keta. The sequence goes on along the minus strand of NC_068455.1, from coordinate 73,787,937 downwards.
GACTGTTACTGGTACAGGTCAGAATCTGTATCTCTCTCTCTGTATCTCTCAATTCAATCCAATTTCAATTCAAGGGGCTTTATTGGCATGGGAAACATATGTTTACATTGCCAAAGCAAGTGAAGTTGATAATAAACAGTGAAATAAACAATACAAATGAACAGTAAACATTACACTCACAAAAGCTCCAAAAGAATAAAGACATTTCAAATGTCATATTATGTCTCTCTACCTTTTTCTTTCTATCTTTCTTTCTCTTTCCTTCTTTCCTTCTTTCTTTCTTTCTTTCTCTCTTTCTTTTTTTCCTTCTTTCTTTCTTTCTTTCTCTCTTTCTTTCTTTCTTTCTTTCTTTCTTTCTTTCTTTCTTTCTCTCTTTCTTTCTCTCTTTCTCTCTTTCTCTCTTTCTTTCTTTCTTTCTCTCTTTCTTTCTCTCTTTCTTTCTTT
>NC_068455.1:73742493-73782493 GCF_023373465.1 Oncorhynchus keta | reverse complement strand
AATGGGACAAACACCAAATTGAGACTCTGCACGCAGAATTCTGCAAAAATATCCTCCGTGTACAACGTAAAACACCAAATAATGCATGCAGAGCAGAATTAGGCCGATACCCACTAATTATCAAAATCCAGAAAAGAGCCATTAAATTCTACAACCACCTAAAAGGAAGTGATTCACAAACCTTCCATAACAAAGCCATCACAAACAGAGAGATGAACCTGGAGAAGAGTCCCTAAGCAAACTGGTCCTGGGGCTCTGTTCACAAACACAAACACACCCTACAGAGCCCCAGGACAACAGCACAATTAGACCCAACCAAATCATGAGAAAACAAAAAGATAATTACTTAACACACATTGGAAAGAATTAACAAAAAAACAGAGCAAACTAGAATGCTATTTGGCCCTACACAGAGAGTACACAGCGGCAGAATACCTGACCACTGTGACTGACCCAAAATTAAGGAAAGCTTTGACTATGTACAGACTCAGTGAGCATAGCCTTGCTATTGAGAAAGGCCGCCGTAGGCAGACATGGCTCTCAAGAGAAGACAGGCTATGTGCTCACTGCCCACAAAATGAGGTGGAAACTGAGCTGCACTTCCTAACCTCCTGCCCAATGTATGACCATATTAGAGAGACATATTTCCCCCAGATCACACAGATCCACAAAGAATTCGGAAACATATCCAATTTTGAAAAACTCCCATACCTACTGGGTGAAATTCCACAGTGTGCCATCACAGCAGCAAGATTTGTGACCTGTTGCCACGAGAAAAGGGCAACCAGTGAAGAACAAACACCATTGTAAATACAACCCATATTTATGCTTATTTATTTTATCTTGTGTCCTTTAATTATTTGTACATTGTGTATATATATATATATATATAATATGACATTTGTAATGTCTTTACTGTTTTGAAACTGTTGTATGTGTAATGTTTACTGTTAATTTTTGTTGTTTTTCACTTTATATATTCACTTTGTATGTTGTCTACCTCACTTGCTTTGGCAATGTTAACACATGTTTCCCATGCCAATAAAGCCCTTGAATTGAATTGAATTGAATTGAGAGAGAGAGAGATTGACCAGAGAGAGAGAATCAGAGAGAGAGAGAGAGAGAGAGAGAGAATGAGAGAGATTGACCAGAGAGAGAGACAGAGAGAGAGAGAGAGATTGACCAGAGAGAGAGAGAGAGAGAGAGAGAGAGAAAAGCAGGAAAAGGTAAGATGTTAGAATCATCTCCTCGACAACGACACATCAACATCTGATTGTCATTTAGCATTGTGGTGTTTTTTTCAACCGATTATCAAATCAAATGTTATTGTTGTTGTAGCCCGGGACAGACTCACATAATTCAACTCACTGAGGGCTTGGTGATTAGTTCTGTGGGGGTTACTGGAGGACCCAGAGTTGGGATGCACTGCTCCATCTGAACCCATTATACACTAGAAGACAACCACCCACACAAACACACACAGACACACACAGACACACACAGACACACATATATATATTATTATTATTATATTATTATTACATATACACACACACACACACAAATACACACACACAGACACACACACAAATATACACACACACACACACACACACACACACACACACACACACACACACACACACACACACACACACACACACACACACACACACACACACCTCGTCCACAACACTCTTTATACTGTGTAACAGTAAATCCACCTTCATATCAGTTATCAGATGAAGATACTGCTCAGTAGATCCACTCAGGTGAACATAAACAAAATAAATTATGTCAAAATGCAGTTATAATCTTCCGTGTGACAAACAGACAGTTCTCATGGCAACTAATCTCAACAAACAAGGTTAAAGGTCTCTGCTGAACAATGATGTCATTGTTTTTGTGTTCTCCTTATGTTCTTCTGCTGTGTGCCTTTCTTCCTGTCCAATTGGAGTTTGTACAGAAAAGAGACCGTGTGTGTGTGTGTGTGTGTGTGTGTGTGTGTGTGACTGTGTATATTTATAGCTTCAATTCAATGTTGTCAGATGGATGTATGTGTCTGTCTGTCTGTCTGTCTGTCTGTCTGTCTGTCTGTCTGTCTGTTCCTTGTCTGTCTGTCTGTCTGTCTGTCTGTCTGTCTGTCTGTCTGTTCTGTCTGTCTGTCTGCTGTCCACCTGTCTGTCTGTCTGTCTGTCTGTCTGTCTGTCTGTCTGTCTGTCTGTCTGTCTGTCTGTCTGTTCCTTGTCTGCTCCACCTGTCTGTCTGTCTGTCTGTCTGTCTGTCTGTCTGTCTGTCTGTCTGTCTGTCTGTCTGTCTGTCTGTCTGTCTGTCTGTCTGTTTGTCTGTCTGTCTGCTCCTTGTCTGTCTGTCTGTCTGCCTGCTCCTCGTCATGAACAAGCAACATAAATTGCACAACTTTCACTGTGTAGGACAGGGGCACAGCTTTCACTGTGTAGGACAGGGGCACAGCTTTCACTGAGGACAGGGGCACAGCTTTCACTGAGGACAAGGGCACAGCTTTCACTGTGTAGGACAGGGGCACAGCTTTCACTGAGGACAGGGGCACAGCTTTCACTGAGGACAAGGGCACAGCTTTCACTGTGTAGGACAGGGGCACAGCTTTCACTGTGTAGGACAGGGGCACAGCTTTCACTGAGGACAGGGGCACAGCTTTCACTGTGTAGGACAGGGGCACAGCTTTCACTGTGTAGGACAGGGGCACAGCTTTCACTGAGGACAGGGGCACAGCTTTCACTGTGTAGGACAGGGGCACAGCTTTCACTGAGGACAGGGGCACAGCTTTCACTGTGTAGGACAGGGGCACAGCTTTCACTGAGGACAGGGGCACAGCTTTCACTGAGGACAGGGGGGACTTTACTATATAAATAGTAAAGTAAAGATAAACCCCCACAATCTGAAATGGCATTTGTGTCCCTCCCAGTTCTGTCATTGGAATGTGATACAAAACGATGCTCCAGCTTTAGGACCATTCAGACGCGTCCAATTGGTCGGAGAGGCTGTCAGAAGTGTTTATTTAAAAAACATATGTCAAAATAATATGTCCACTTCTAAACAGTGGTGGAAAAAAGTACCCAATTGCCATAATACTACTAAGATACATCTGTTTAGTGAGTCCTCCAGATCAGAGGCAGTAGGGATGACCAGGGATGTTCTCTGTTTAGTGAGTCCTCCAGATCAGAGGCAGTAGGGATGACCAGGGATGTTCTCTGTTTAGTGAGTCCTCCAGATAAGAGGCAGTAGGGATGACCAGGGATGTTCTCTGTTTAGTGAGTCCTCCAGATCAGAGGCAGTAGGGATGACCAGGGATGTTCTCTGTTTAGTGAGTCCTCCAGATCAGAGGCAGTAGGGATGACCAGGGATGTTCTCTGTTTAGTGAGTCCTCCAGATCAGAGGCAGTAGGGATGACCAGGGATGTTCTCTGTTTAGTGAGTCCTCCAGATCAGAGGCAGTAGGGATGACCAGGGATGTTCTCTGTTTAGTGAGTCTGCCAGATCAGAGACAGTAGGGATGACCAGGGATGTTCTCTGTTTAGTGAGTCCTCCAGATCAGAGGCAGTAGGGATGACCAGGGATGTTCTCTGTTTAGTGAGTCTGCCAGATCAGAGACAGTAGGGGTGACCAGGGATGTTCTCTGTTTAGTGAGTCCTCCAGATCAGAGGCAGGACCAGGGATGTTCTCTGTTTAGTGAGTCTGCCAGATCAGAGACAGTAGGGATGACCTGGGATGTTCTCTGTTTAGTGAGTCCTCCAGATCAGAGGCAGTAGGGATGACCAGGGATGTTCTCTGTTTAGTGAGTCCTCCAGATCAGAGGCAGTAGGGTTGACCAGGGATGTTCTCTGTTTAGTGAGTCCTCCAGATCAGAGGCAGTAGGGATGACCAACTGGATTTTCTCTGTCACAAACCCCACCAACAGGCCCCGTCATCAATCCCACCAACTGGCCTCCATCACAAGCCCCACCAACTGGCCCCCGTCACAAACCCTACTGCCCCTTCTGTAGCTCAGTTGGTAGAGCATGGTGCTTGTAACGCCAGGGTAGTGGGTTCGATTCCCGGGACCACCCATACTTAGAATGTATGCACACATGACTGTAAGTCGCTTTGGATCAAAAGCGTCTGCTAAATGGCATATATTATTATTATTATTATAAACCCCACCAACTGGCCCCGTCACAAACCCCACCAACTGGCCCCCGTCACAAACCCCACCGACTGGCCCCGTCACCAACCCCACCAACTGGCAACCGTCACCAACGCCTGTCACCAACTGGCCTCCGTCACCACCAACTGGCCCCGTCACAAACCCCACCAACTGGCCTCCATCACAAGCCCCACCAACTGGCCTCCATCACAAGCCCCACCAACTGGCCTCCATCACAAGCCCCACCAACTGGCCCCCGTCATCAATCCCACCAACTGTCCCCGTCCCCAACCCCTCCAACTGTCCTCCGTCACCAACCCCACCAACTGTCCTCCGTCACCAACCCCTCCAACTGTCCTCCGTCACCAACCCCTCCAACTGTCCTCCGTCACTAACCCCACCAACTGTCCCCGTCATCAATCCCACCAACTGGCCCCGTCACCAACCCCTCCAACTGTCCTCCGTCACTAACCCCTCCAACTGTCCTCCGTCACCAACCCCACCAACTGTCCTCCGTCACCAACCCCTCCAACTGTCCTCCGTCACCAACCCCTCCAACTGTCCTCCGTCACTAACCCCACCAACAGGCCTCCGTCACCAAACCCCACCAACTGGCCCCGTCATCAATCCCACCAACTGGCCTCCATCACAAGCCCCACCAACTGGCCCCCGTCACAAACCCCACCAACTGGCCCCCGTCACCAACGCCTGTCACCAACTGGCCTCCATCACAAGCCCCACCAACTGGCCTCCATCACTAACCCACCAACTGGCCCCGTCATCAATCCCACCAACTGGCCCCCGTCCCCAACCCCTCCAACTGTCCTCCGTCACCAACCCCACCAACTGTCCTCCGTCACCAACCCCTCCAACTGTCCTCCGTCACCAAGAGGGACTGTCCTCCGTCACTAACCCCACCAACAGGCCTCCGTCACAAACCCCACCAACTGGCCCCGTCATCAACGCCCCACCAACTGGCCTCCATCACAAGCCCCACCAACTGGCCCCGGTCACAAACCCACCAACTGGCCCCTGTCACAAACCCCACCAACTGGCCCCGTCATCAACCCCACCAACTGGCCCCCGTCACCAACCCCACCAACTGGCCTCCGTCACCAACGCCTGTCACCAACTGGCCTCCGTCACCAACTGGCCCCCGTCACAAACCCCACCAACTGGCCCCCGTCACCAACCCCACCAACTGGCCTCCGTCACCAACCCCACCAACTGTCCTCCGTCACCAACCCCACCAACTGTCCTCCGTCACCAACCCCACCAACTGTCCTCCGTCACCAACCCCACCAACTGTCCTCCGTCATCAACCCCACCAACTGTCCTCCGTCACCAACCCCACCAACTGTCCTCCGTCACCAACCCCACCAACTGTCCTCCGTCACCAACCCACCAACTGGCCTCCGTCACCAACCCCACCAACTGTCCTCCGTCACCAACCCCACCAACTGTCCTCCGTCACCAACCCCACCAACTGGCCTCCGTCACCAACTGGCCCAACCCCACCAACTGTCCTCCGTCACCAACCCCATCAACTGTCCTACGTCACCAACCCCACCAACTGTCCTCCGTCACCAACCCCTCCAACTGTCCTCCGTCACCAACCCCTCCAACTGTCCTCCGTCACAAACCCCACCAACTGTCCTCCGTCACCAACTCCACCAACTGTCCTCCGTCACCAACCCCTCCAACTGTCCTCCGTCACCAGCGCCCCACCAACTGTCCTCCGTCACCAACCCCACCAACTGCCTCCGTCACCAACCCCATCAACTGTCCTCCGTCACCAACCCCACCAACTGTCCTCCGTCAGCAACCCACCAACTGTCCTCCGTCACCAACCCCACCAACTGTCCTCCGTCACCAACCCCATCAACTGTCCTCCGTCACCAACCCCACCAACTGTCCTCCGTCACCAACCCCTCCAACTGTCCTCCGTCACCAACCCCTCCAACTGTCCTCCGTCACCAACCCACCAACTGTCCTCCGTCACCAACTCCACCAACTGTCCTCCGTCACCCAGCCCCACCAACTGTCCTCCGTCACCAGCCCCACCAACTGTCCTCCGTCACCAACCCCACCAACTGTCTCCGTCACCAACCCCATCAACTGTCCTCCGTCACCAACCCCACCAACTGTCCTCCGTCACCAACCCCTCCAACTGTCCTCCGTCACCAACCCCTCCAACTGTCCTCCGTCACTAACCACACCAACAGGCCTCCGTCACAAACCCCACCAACTGGCCTCCGTCACCAACCCCACCAACTGGCCTCCGTCACCAACCCCACCAACTGGCCCCGTCACCAACGAGGGATGTTCTCTGTCACTAACCCCACCAACTGGCCCCCGTCACCAACCCCACCAACTGGCCCCTGTCACCAACGCCTGTCACTAACCCCACCAACTGGCCTCCGTCACCAACCCCACCAACTGGCCCCGTCACCAACGAGGGATGTTCTCTGTCACTAACCCCACCAACTGGCCCCGTCACCAACCCCACCACCCCAACTGGCCCCTGTCACCAACGCCTGTCACCCCCAACTGCCCCGTCACCAACCCCACCAACTGGCCCCTGTCACCCCACCAACGCCTGTCACCAACCCCACCAACTGTCCTCCTGGCCCCCGCCACCAACGCCTGTCACCAACCCCAACAACGGGCCTCCGTCACCAACCCCACCAACTGGCCCCTGTCACCAACGCCTGTCACCAACCCCAACAACTGTCCTCCGTTACCAACCCCACCAACTGTCCTCCGTCACCAACCCCACCAACAGGCCTCCGTCACCAACCCCACCAACTGGCACCTGTCACCAACGCCTGTCACCAACCCCAACAACTGTCCTCCGTCACCAACCCCACCAACTGTCCTCCGTCACCAACCCCTCCAACTGTCCTCCGTCACCAACCCCTCCAACTGTCCTCCGTCACCAACCACACCAACAGGCCTCCCGTCACAAACCCCACCAACTGGCCCCCGTCATCAACCCCACCAACTGGCCTCCCGTCAGCAACCCCACCAACTGTCGTCCGTCACCAACCCCACCAACTGTCCTCCGTCACCAACCACACCAACAGGCCTCCCGTCACAAACCCCACCAACTGGCCCCCGCCATCAACCCCACCAACTGGCCTCCATCACCAACCCCACCAACTGGCCTCCGTCACCAACCCCATCAACTGGCCCCCGTCACCAACGAGGGATGTTCTCTGTCACTAACCCCACCAACTGGCCCCCGTCACCAACCCAACCAACTGGCCCCTGTCACCAACGCCTGTCACTAACCCCACCAACTGGCCCCCGCCACCAACGCCTGTCACCAACCCCAACAACGGGCCTCCGTCACCAACCCCACCAACTGGCCCCTGTCACCAACGCCTGTCACCAACCCCAACAACTGTCCTCCGTTACCAACCCCACCAACTGTCCTCCGTCACCAACCCCACCAACTGGCCCCGTCACCAACGAGGGATGTTCTCTGTCACTAACCCCACCAACTGGCCCCCGTCACCAACCCCACCAACTGGCCCCTGTCACCAACGCCTGTCACTAACCCCACCAACTGGCCCCCGCCACCAACGCCTGTCACCAACCACAACAACTGTTCTCCGTCACCAACCCCACCAACAGGCCTCCCGTCAGCAACCACACCAACTGTCCTCCGTCACCAACCCCACCAACTGTCCTCCGTCACCAACCCCACCAACTGTCCTCCGTCACCAACCCCACCAACTGTCCTCCGTCACCAACCCCACCAACTGTCCTCCGTCACCAACCCCTCCAACTGTCCTCCGTCACCAACCCCACCAACTGTCCTCCGTCACCAACCCCACCAACTGTCCTCCGTCACCAACCCCACCAACTGTCCTCCGTCACCAGCCCCACCAACTGTCCTCCGTCACCAAGCCCCACCAACTGTCCTCCGTCACCAACCCCACCAACTGTCCCCGTCACCAACCCACCAACTGTCCTCCGTCACCAACCCCAACAACTGTCCTCCGTCACCAACCCCACCAACTGTCCTCCGTCACCAACCCCACCAACTGTCCTCCGTCACCAACCACACCAACAGGCCTCCCGTCACAAACCCCACCAACTGGCCCCCGTCATCAACCCCACCAACTGCCCCCGTCACCAACGAGGGATGTTCTCTGTCACTAACCCCACCAACTGGCCCCCGTCACCAACCCCACCAACTGGCCCCTGTCACCAACGCCTGTCACTAACCCCACCAACTGGCCCCCGCCACCAACGCCTGTCACCAACCCCAACAACGGGCCTCCGTCACCAACCCCACCAACTGGCCCCTGTCACCAACGCCTGTCACCAACCACAACAACTGTTCTCCGTCACCAACCCCACCAACTGTCCTCCGTCACCAACCCCACCAACTGTCCTCCGTCACCAACACCACCAACTGTCCCCTGTCACCACGCCTGTCACCAACCACACCAACTGTCCTCCGTCACCAACCCCACCAACTGTCCTCCGTCACCAACCCCACCAACTGTCCTCCGTCACCAACCCCACCAACTGTCCTCCGTCACCAACCCCACCAACTGTCCTCCGTCACCAACCCCACCAACTGTCCTCCGTCACCAACACCACCAACTGTCCTCCGTCACCAACCCCACCAACAGGCCTCCGTCACCAACCCCACCAACTGTCCTCCGTCACCAACCCCACCAACTGTCCTCCGTGACCAACCCCACCAACTGTCCTCCGTCACCAACCCCACCAACTGTCCTCCGTCACCAACCCCACCAACTGTCCTCCGTCACCAACCCCACCAACTGTCCTCCGTCACCAACCCCACCAACTGTCCTCCGTCACCAACCCCTCCAACTGTCCTCCGTCACCAGCCCCACCAACTGTCCTCCGTCACCAGCCCCACCAACTGTCCTCCGTCACCAACCCCACCAACTGTCCTCCGTCACCAACCCCACCAACTGTCCTCCGTCACCAACCCCACCAACTGTCCTCCGTCACCAGCCCCACCAACTGTCCTCCGTCACCAGCCCCACCAACTGTCCTCCGTCACCAACCCCACCAACTGTCCTCCGTCCCCAACCCCTCCAACTGTCCTCCGTCACCAACCCCACCCCCAACTGTCCTCCGTCACCAACCCCACCAACTGTCCTCCGTCACCAACCCCACCAACTGTCCTCCGTCACCAACCCCACCAACTGTCCTCCGTCACCAACGCCCCCACCAACTGTCCTCCGTCACCAGCCCCACCAACTGTCCCCGTCACGCCTGTCACCAACTGTCCCAACAACTGTCCTCCCAACCCCACCAACTGTCCTCCGTCACCAACCCCACCAACTGTCCCCGTCACCGAGGGATGTTCTCTGTCACTAACCCACCAGCTGTCCTCCGTCACCAACCCCACCAACTGTCCTCCTGTCACCAACCCCACCAACTGTCCTCCGTCACCACGCCCCCACCAACTGTCCTCCGTCACCAACCCCACCAACTGTCCTCCGTGGCCAACCCCACCAACTGTCCTCCGTCACCAACCCCACCAACTGTCCTCCGTCACCACCCCACCAACTGTCCTCCGTCACCAACCCCACCAACTGTCCTCCGTCACCAACCCCACCAACTGTCCTCCGTCACCAACCCCACCAACTGTCCTCCGTCACCAACCCCACCAACTGTCCTCCGTCACCAACCCCACCAACTGTCCTCCGTCACCAGCCCCACCAACTGTCCTCCGTCACCAGCCCCACCAACTGTCCTCCGTCACCAGCCCCCCCAACTGTCCTCCGTCACCACCCCACCAACTGTCCTCCGTCACCAGCCCCACCAACTGTCCTCCGTCACCAGCCCCACCAACTGTCCTCCGTCACCAACCCCACCAACTGTCCTCCGTCACCAACCCCACCAACTGTCCTCCGTCATCAACCCCACCAACTGTCCTCCAGGGATGTTCCCAACCCCACCAACTGTCCTCCGTCACCAGCCCCACCAACTGTCCTCCGTCACCAACCCCACCAACTGTCCTCCGTCACCAGCCTCACCAGCCCCACTGTCCTCCGTCACCAAGCCCCACCAACTGTCCTCCGCCTGTCCCCACCAACTGTCCTCCGTCACCACCCCACCAACTGTCCTCAGTCACCAACCCCACCAACTGTCCTCCGTCACCAACTGTCCTCCGTCACCAGCCCCACCAACTGTCCTCCGTCACCAACCCCACCAACTGTCCTCCGTCACCAACCCCACCAACTGTCCTCCGTCACCAGCCCACCAACTGTCCTCCGTCACCAACCCCACCAACTGTCCTCCGTCACCACCCCACCAACTGTCCTCCGTCACCACCCCACCAACTGTCCTCCGTCACCAGCCCCACCAACTGTCCTCCGTCACCAACCCCACCAACTGTCCTCCGTCACCAACCCCACCAACTGTCCTCCGTCACCACCCCCCAACTGTCCTCCGTCACCAGCCCCACCAACTGTCCTCCGTCACCAACCCCACCAACTGTCCTCCGTCACCAACCCCACCAACTGTCCTCCGTCACCACCCCTCCAACTGTCCTCCGTCACCCAACCCACCAACTGTCCTCCGTCACCAACCCCACCAACTGTCCTCCAGTCACCAACCCCACCAACTGTCCTCCGTCACCAACCTCACCAACTGTCCTCCGTCACCAGCCCCACCAACTGTCCTCCGTCACCAACCCCACCAACTGTCCTCCGTCCAGCCCCACCAGCTGTCCTCCGTCACCAACCCCTCCTGTCCCAGCCCCACCAACTGTCCTCCGTCACCAGCCCCACCAACTGTCCTCCGTCACCAGCCCCACCAACTGTCCTCCGTCACCAACCCCACCAACTGTCCTCCGTCACCAACCCCACCAACTGTCCTCCGTCACCAACCCCACCAACTGTCCTCCGTCACCAGCCCACCAACTGTCCTCCGTCACCAACCCCACCAACTGTCCTCCGTCACCAACCCCACCAACTGTCCTCCGTCACCAACCCCACCAACTGTCCTCCGTCACCAACCCCACCAACTGTCCTCCGTCACCAACCCCACCAACTGTCCTCCGTCACCAGCCCCACCAACTGTCCTCCGTCACCAGCCCCACCAACTGTCCTCCGCCCCCTCCGTCTGTCCAACCCCACCAACTGTCCTCCGTCACCAACCCCACCAACTGTCCTCCGTCACCAGCCCCACCAACTGTCCTCCGTCACCAGCCCCACCAACTGTCCTCCGTCACCAACCCCACCAACTGTCCTCCGTCACCAACCCCACCAACTGTCCTCCGTCACCAACCCCACCAACTGTCCTCCGTCACCAACCCCACCAACTGTCCTCCGTCAGCCCCAACCCCTCCAACTGTCCAACTGTCCTCAACCCCACCAACTGTCCTCCGTCACCAACCCCACCAACTGTCCTCCGTCACCAACCCCACCAACAGGCCTCCGTCACCAACCCCACCAACTGTCCTCCGTCACCAACCCCACCAACTGGCCTCCGTCACCAACCCCACCAACTGGCCTCCGTCACCAACCCCACCAACTGCCCTCGCCTGTCACCAACCCCAACAACGGGCCTCCGTCACCAACCCCACCAACTGGCCCCTGTCACCAACGCCTGTCACCAACCCCACCAACTGTCCTCCGTCACCAACCCCACCAACTGGCCTCCGTCACCAACCCCCCCAACTGTCCTCCGTCACCAACCCCACCAACTGTCCTCCGTCACCAACCCCACCAACTGTCCTCCGTCACCAACCCCACCAACTGTCCTCCGTCACCAACCCCACCAACTGTCCTCCGTCACCAACCCCACCAACTGTCCTCCGTCACCAACCCCACCAACTGTCCTCCGTCACCAACCCCACCAACTGTCCTCCGTCACCAACCCCACCAACTGTCCTCCGTCACCAACCCCACCAACTGTCCTCCGTCACCAACCCCACCAACTGTCCTCCGTCACCAACCCCACCAACTGTCCTCCGTCACCAACCCCACCAACTGTCCTCCGTCACCAACCCCACCAACTGTCCTCCGTCACCAACCCACCAACTGTCCTCCGTCACCAACCCCACCAACTGTCCTCCGTCACCAACCCCACCAACTGTCCTCCGTCACCAACCCCACCAACTGTCCTCCGTCACCAACCCCACCAACCTGTCCTCCGTCACCAACCCCACCAACTGTCCTCCGTCACCAACCCCACCAACTGTCCTCCGTCACCAACCCCACCAACTGTCCTCCGTCACCAGCCCCACCAACTGTCCTCCGTCACCAGCCCCACCAACTGTCCTCCGTCACCAGCCCCAGCAGCTGTCCTCCGTCACCAACCCCACCAACTGTCCTCCGTCACCAACCCCACCAACTGTCCTCCGTCACCAACCCCACCAACTGTCCTCCGTCACCAACCCCACCAACTGTCCTCCGTCACCAACCCCTCCAACTGTCCTCCGTCACCAACCCCACCAACTGTCCTCCGTCACCAACCCCACCAACTGTCCTCCGTCACCAACCCCACCAACTGTCCTCCGTCACCAACCCCTCCAACTGTCCTCCGTCACCAACCCACCAACTGTCCTCCGTCACCAACCCCACCAACTGTCCTCCGTCACCAACCCCACCAACTGTCCTCCGTCACCAACCCCACCAACTGTCCTCCGTCACCAACCCCACCAACTGTCCTCCGTCACCAACCCCACCAACTGTCCTCCGTCACCAACCCCACCAACTGTCCTCCGTCACCAACCCCACCAACTGTCCTCCGTCACCAACCCCACCAGCTGTCCTCCGTCACCAGCCCCACCAACTGTCCTCCGTCACCAACCCCACCAACTGTCCTCCGTCACCAGCCCCACCAACTGTCCTCCGTCACCAACCCCACCAACTGTCCTCCGTCACCAACCCCACCAACTGTCCTCCGTCACCAACCCCACCAACTGTCCTCCGTCACCAACCCCACCAACTGGCCTCCGTCACCAACCCCACCAACTGTCCTCCGTCACCACCCTGTCCCCGTCACCACACCAACTGTCCTCCGTCACCAACCCCACCAACTGTCCTCCGTCACCACCCCACCAACTGTCCTCCGTCACCAGCCCCACCAACTGTCCTCCGTCACCAACCCCACCAACTGTCCTCCGTCACCAACCCCACCAACTGTCCTCCGTCACCAGCCCCACCAACTGTCCTCCGTCACCAACCCCACCAACTGTCCTCCGTCACCAGCCCCACCAACTGTCCTCCGTCACCAACCCCTCCAACTGTCCTCCGTCACCAGCCCCACCAACTGTCCTCCGTCACCAACCCCACCAACTGTCCTCCGTCACCAACCCCACCAACTGTCCTCCGTCACCAACCCCACCAACTGTCCTCCGTCACCAGCCCCACCAACTGTCCTCCGTCACCAACCCCACCAACTGTCCTCCGTCACCAGCCCCACCAACTGTCCTCCGTCACCAGCCCACCAACTGTCCTCCGTCACCAGCCCCCAACTGTCCTCCGTCACCAACCCCACCAACTGTCCTCCGTCACCAACCCCACCAACTGTCCTCAGTCAACAACCCCACCAACTGTCCTCCGTCACCAACTGTCCTCCGTCACCAACCCCACCAACTGTCCTCCGTCACCAACCCCACCAACTGTCCTCCGTCACCAACCCCACCAACTGTCCTCCGTCACCAACCCCACCAACTGTCCTCCGTCACCAACCCCACCAACTGTCCTCCGTCACCAACCCCACCAACTGTCCTCCGTCACCAACCCCACCAACTGTCCTCCGTCACCAACCCCACCAACTGTCCTCCGTCACCAACCCCACCAACTGTCCTCCGTCACCAACCCCACCAACTGTCCTCCGTCACCAGCCCCACCAACTGTCCTCCGTCACCAGCCCCACCAACTGTCCTCCGTCACCAACCCCACCAACTGTCCTCCGTCACCAACCCCACCAACTGTCCTCCGTCACCAACCCCACCAACTGTCCTCCGTCACCAACCCCACCAACTGTCCTCCGTCACCAACCCCACCAACTGTCCTCCGTCACCAACCCCACCAACTGTCCTCCGTCACCAACCCCACCAACTGTCCTCCGTCACCAACCCCACCAACTGTCCTCCGTCACCAACCCCACCAACTGTCCTCTGTCACCAACCCCACCAACTGTCCTCCGTCACCAACCCCACCAACTGGCCTCCGTCACCAACCCCACCAACTGTCCTCCGTCACCAACCCCACCAACTGTCCTCCGTCACCAACCCCACCAACTGTCCTCCGTCACCAACCCCACCAACTGTCCTCCGTCACCAACCCCACCAACTGTCCTCCGTCACCAACCCCACCAACTGTCCTCCGTCACCAACCCCACCAACTGTCCTCCGTCACCAACCCCACCAACTGTCCTCCGTCACCAACCCCACCAACTGTCCTCCGTCACCAACCCCACCAACTGTCCTCCGTCACCACCCCACCAACTGTCCTCCCCAACCCACCAACTGTCCTGTCACCAACCCCACCAACTGTCCTCTGTCACCAACCCCACCAACTGTCCCCTGTCACCTCCTGTCACCAACCCCCACCAACTGTCCTCCGTCACCAACCCCACCAACTGTCCTCCGTCACCAACCCCCCAACTGTCCTCCGTCACCAACCCCACCAACTGTCCTCCGTCACCAACCCCACCAACTGTCCTCCGTCACCAAGTCCTCCCACCAACTGTCCTCCGTCACCAGCCCCACCAACTGTCCTCCGTCACCAACCCCACCAACTGGCCTCCGTCACCAACCCCACCAACTGTCCTCCGTCAACCCCACCAACCCACCCCTCCAACTGTCCTCCGTCACCAGCCCCACCAACAGGCCTCCGTCACCAGCCCCACCAACTGTCCTCCGTCACCAACCCCACCAACTGTCCTCCGTCACCAACCCCACCAACTGTCCTCCGTCACCAACCCCACCAACTGTCCTCCGTCACCAACCCCCACCAACTGTCCTCCGTCACCAACCCCACCAACTGTCCTCCGTCACCAACCCCACCAACTGTCCTCCGTCACCAACCCCTCCAACTGTCCTCCGTCACCAGCCCCACCAACTGTCCTCCGTCACCAGCCCCCACCAACTGTCCTCCGTCACCAACCCCACCAACTGTCCTCCGTCACCAACCCCACCAACTGTCCTCCGTCACCAACCCCACCAACTGTCCTCCGTCACCAACCCCACCAACTGTCCTCCGTCACCAACCCACCAACTGTCCTCCGTCACCAACCCCACCAACTGTCCTCCGTCACCAACCCCACCAACTGTCCTCCGTCACCAACCCCACCAACTGTCCTCCGTCACCAACCCCACCAACTGTCCTCCGTCACCAACCCCACCAACTGTCCTCCGTCACCAACCCCACCAACTGTCCTCCGTCACCAACCCCACCAACTGTCCTCCGTCACCAACCCCACCAACTGTCCTCCGTCACCAACCCCACCAACTGTCCTCCGTCACCAACCCCACCAACTGTCCTCCGTCACCAACCCCACCAACTGTCCTCCGTCACCAACCCCTCCAACTGTCCTCCGTCACCAACCACACCAACTGTCCTCCGTCACCACCCCCACCAACTGTCCTCCGTCACCAGCCCCACCAACTGGCCTCCGTCACCAACCCCACCAACTTCCTCCGTCACCAACCCCACCAACTGTCCTCCGTCACCAACCCCACCAACTGTCCTCCGTCACCAGCCCCACCAACTGTCCTCCGTCACCAACCCCTCCAACTGTCCTCCGTCACCAGCCCACCAACTGTCCTCCGTCACCAACCCCACCACCAACTGTCCTCCGTCACCAACCCCACCAACTGTCCTCCATCACCAACCCCACCAACTGTCCTCCGTCACCAACCCCATCAACTGTCCTCCGTCACCAACCCCACCAACTGTCCTGTCACCAACCCCACCAACTGTCCTCCGTCACCACCCCACCAACTGTCCTCCGTCACCACTGTCCTGTCACCAACCACCACAACTGTCCTCCGTCACCAACCCCACCAACAGTCCTCCGTCACCAGCCCCCCAACTGTCCTCCGTCACCAACCCCACCAACTGTCCTCCGTCACCAACCCCACCAACTGTCCTCCGTCACCAACCCCACCAACTGTCCTCCGTCACCAACCCCACCAACTGTCCTCCGTCACCAACCCCACCAACAGGCCTCCGTCACCAACCCCACCAACTGTCCTCCGTCACCAACCCCACCAACTGTCCTCCGTCACCAACCCCACCAACTGTCCTCCGTCACCAACCCCACCAACTGTCCTCCGTCACCAACCCCACCAACTGTCCTCCGTCACCAACCCCACCAACTGTCCTCCGTCACCAACCCCACCAACTGTCCTCCGTCACCAACCCCACCAACTGTCCTCCGTCACCAACCCCACCAACTGTCCTCCGTCACCAACCCCACCAACTGTCCTCCGTCACCAACCCCTCCAACTGTCCTCCGTCACCAACCCCACCAACTGTCCTCCGTCACCAACCCCACCAACTGTCCTCCGTCACCAACCCCACCAACTGTCCTCCGTCACCAACCCCACCAACTGTCCTCCGTCACCAACCCCACCAACTGTCCTCCGTCACCAACCCCACCAACTGTCCTCCGTCACCAACCCCACCAACTGTCCTCCGTCACCAACCCCACCAACTGTCCTCCGTCACCAACCCCACCAACTGTCCTCCGTCACCAACCCCACCAACTGTCCTCCGTCACCAACCCCACCAACTGTCCTCCGTCCCCAACCCCACCAACTGTCCTCCGTCACCAACCCCACCAACTGTCCTCCGTCACCAACCCCACCAACTGTCCTCCGTCACCAACCCCACCAACTGTCCTCCGTCACCAACCACACCAACTGTCCTCCGTCACCAACCCCACCAACTGTCCTCCGTCACCAACCCCACCAACTGTCCTCCGTCACCAACCCCTCCAACTGTCCTCCGTCACCAACCCCACCAACTGTCCTCCGTCACCAACCACACCAACTGTCCTCCGTCACCAACCCCACCAACTGTCCTCCGTCACCAACCCCACCAACTGTCCTCCGTCACCAACCCCACCAACTGTCCTCCGTCACCAACCCCACCAACTGTCCTCCGTCACCAACCCCACCAACTGTCCTCAGTCACCAACCCCACCAACTGTCCTCCGTCACCAACCCCTCCAACTGTCCTCCGTCACCAACCCCACCAACTGTCCTCCGTCACCAACTGTCCTCCGTCACCAACCCCACCAACTGTCCTCTGTCACCAACCCCACCAACTGTCCTCCGTCACCAACCCCTCATTCTATTAATTTTGCCATGGAGTGGAGAACAAAGTGAGCTGTTTGAAGTTTTTCATTTGATATCTGAGTGTCAACGATCAGCAAAATCAATGAGGGCCACCGGGAGCTAATTCAATCATGATTACTACAAGTTTAGATAGCTTGCCACTAGACTAACTTAGCAATGTAAAAACAATGCAGCTGGCGTGGCTAATTGAGTGACTATCAGTGACTGACATAATGGGAGACAACGGTTGATGAGGAAATTTAGAAATGACACTTTGTGTTTTCTACTATTCCAACTCACAACAGTAAGTTGAGACCGCCGACTGAGTAAGAAAACACACACTTACACACAATTAAAGTCATCGGCAGTATTTCCAATATGTTTAATGAGGCAGTAAATGTACAGTGAATATATAGTAAAATATACCGTAAATGTACAGTGAATATATAGTAAAATATACCGTAAATGTACAACAGACCATCAACACTAGAGGGCAGCAAAGAGCCACACGATGTTAAAACATTATCGTCAATCATTTCCAATCTGGTGTGTGCTTGTGTGTGAGTTTCTGTGTGACCTAGGTATCCTATTTTCAGATCTTTGTCAACTCCTTACCTCCTTAGCTCCTTACCTCTGTCTCGGGAAACAAGAAAGACCTAAAAGGCTAAAAGAAAGAGAGAGAGAGAATCAACCTCCTTTTTGTCTTACTGTCACAGCTGACTATACTACCATGTCCCAGCTCCACTATGTCCCTGTTTTTACGTTATTAAGGGCCTGTCAGAGGTGATTGTGCTACCATGTCCCAAATCCACTCGGTCCACGTTGTCAGGGGCAACCACTGGAAGAAAGGAAGTAGCATACCAGTATCAATTTGAAGACAGATGACTCACAACGGTGTGTAGCCTACAGTATATCTACCATTGGTGCCAGGGACAGAGAGAGACGGAGAAGGGAGAGAGAGAGAGAGAGAGAGAGAGAGAGAGAGAGAGGAGAGAGAGGGGGAGAGAGAGAGAGAGAGAGAGAGAGAGAGAGAGAGAGAGAGAGTGTGGGTGAGTGAGTGAGTGAGTGAGGGAGAGAGAAGGGGGGAGAAGGGGAGAGAGAGAGAGACAGAGGGTGAGTGAGTGAGTGAGTGAGTGAGTGAGTGAGTGAGTGAGTGAGAGAGTGAGAGAGAAGGAGAGAGAGAAGGGGAGAGAAGGGGAGAGAGAGAGAGACAGAGAGTGAGAGAGAGTGAGTGAGAGAGACAGAGAGTGAGAGAGACAGAGAGTGAGAGAGACAGAGAGTGAGAGAGACGTGTGTGTATCTGGTATGTGTGTGTGCGTGTCTGTGTGCTGATCAAGGGAGCCATTGATTTTAGGTTCCGATTGCAGATGGGAACAGGTAACACGATACAGTACTATCGTAATACAATATGGACTTTAACAGTCTGGAAATGTTTGATGAAACGTTGATGTCAAAAAACAAACAACAATTTAAGAGGTAAAGCCTTTTACCATACTGGATAATGAGTAGCCTAAAGGTTATTCATACAAGTTGTCCTATGTAGGCCACACTTAATCAATAAGGCCCAGGGGGTCTAAGGGCTGTTTTTACGCAAAATCACCCTCCTTCCTCTGCCCTCTTATCGCGCTCTTCCTCCCCTCCCACCCACCTGATTCAATCAAATCGCCTCCGATGCTTTGCGCGTAAAGTGTTTTCCTGTGACAGTAGAGCGAGAGAAGCAGAAATGTGACAGCTCAGTCGTGTGGCAGGATTCAAGCAGAAAGACAGGCACCCAGGCCGGGCAGACGCAGTGGGAGACGCCGCTGTAGACCACCGGAACGGAGGTAAATATTTCATCGGCCCGGGTAGAATACAGATGCATGGCATCAACGCTTGATCCCACGGGATCATTGAACGAGGCTCGCGTAGCCCACCGGATTTTGACGATGGGGTTTGTAAAGCTTTAGAATCGAAACGGGTTTGACTGAGCGTCGCCGGTGAACAGAATAAATTAATGAATGAGTTGATAGATTAACTCATTAATTAATGTAATTGACATCCGTGTTTCGTGTATGCCACGTCTGCCTGCAGCGTTATCATAGAATGAATGATCAGACGTTGTCACTCGTGAGCCGCCAGCTGGCAGAAGCGCCGGTAGAAGCAATGGATGTTACAGACAAATCCATTTCGTTTCTTTTTAACGATCCGTTTAACCCTACTGTATCATATGTTTGGTACCTACTGCGTTTGGCTATAGTAGGCGAGATAAGGTGGTCGTTGTGGAGGCTAGCAACACGTCGGTTAAATTCAGAAAGCTGAAACCAAGGAAATTGAGACCCGTGACAATCAAGTGTTGTATTAGCTCCTGCAGGTAACCACAGATACATATAAACTATTTGTTTTATTGCGATAAGGCTAATAAGGGACAACTACAGATGTTAATGCGATGTGTGTATGTTTGAACGAAATAGAGTGGATTTGGCTTCTCCACAACAAACATCCATTGATGGAAAATAAAGAGGAATCGGCAAAGAACGAGAACAGAAGTCAACCAGTGACAGTTTCGCCAAACAATTGTCTTAGGTAGAAAACATTACCACATGTGGATTTGCATTAGTATAAGCATCAAAAGTCCCAATGCAATTAAACCTCACGTTTCTATGCTGGAGTTATTACATACAACTGATCAGTCATGTTGGATTTTTTGGTGTGTGTGTGATGTACTACAGTTGAAGTCGGAAGTTTACATACACTTAGGTTGGAGTCATTAACTAGTTTACATACACTTAGGTTGGAGTCATTAACTAGTTTACATACACTTAGGTTGGAGTCATTAACTAGTTTACATACACTTAGGTTGGAGTCATTAACTAGTTTACATACACTTAGGTTGGAGTCATTAACTAGTTTACATACACTTAGGTTGGAGTCATTAACTAGTTTACATACACTTAGGTTGGAGTCATTACAACTAGTTTACATACACTTAGGTTGGAGTCATTAAAAGTAGTTTACATACACTTAGGTTGGAGCCATTAAAACTAGTTTACATACACTTAGGTTGGAGTCATTAACTAGTTTACATACACTTAGGTTGGAGTCATTAACTAGTTTACATACACTTAGGTTGGAGTCATTAAAACTAGTTTACATACACTTAGGTTGGAGTCATTAAAACTAGTTTACATACACTTAGGTTGGAGTCATTAACAGTTTACAACACTAGGTTTCATTAACTAGTTTACATAATATAATAATAATAATAATAATAATATAAATAATATAATATAATAATATATGCCATTTAGCTACGCTTTTGAGTCATTACAACTAGTTTACATTACAGTTGAGTCATTACACATCATAGGTTGGAGTGCAGTTTACATACACGTAGGTTGGGTGGTTGGAATCGTTTACATACCCACTACCCTGGCGTTACAAGCGCCATGCTCTACCAACTGAGCCACAGAAGGACCACACTTAGGTAGGAGTCATTAAAACTAGTTTACATACACTTAGGTTGGAGTCATTAAAATGAGTTTTTCAGCCACTCCACACATTTCTTGTTAACAAACTATACTTTTCACAAGTTGGTTATGACATCTACTTTAAGCATGACACAAGTAACTTTTCCAACAATTGTTTGCAGACAGATTATTTCACTTATAATTCACTGTATCACAATTCCAGTGGGTCAGAAGTTTACATACACTAAGTTGACTGTGCATTTAATAAACAGCTTGGAAAATACCAGAAAATTATGTCATGGCCTTAGAAGATTCTGATAGGCTAATTGACATCATTTGAATCACTTGGACGTGTACCTGTGGATGTATTTCAATGCCAACCTTCAAACTCAGTGCCTCTTTGCTTGACATCATGGGAAAATCAAAAGAAATCAGCCAAGACCTCAGCTGCAGGAGGGACTGGTGTACTTCACAAAATAGATAGCATCATGAGATTGGAAAATTTGGTGGATATATTGATGCAGCATCTCAAGACATCAGTCAGGAAGTTAAAGCTTGGTTGAAAATGGGTCTTCCAAATGGACAATGACCCCAAGGATACTTCCATGTTGTGTCAAAATGGCTTAAGGACAACAAAGTCAAGGTATTGGAGTGGCCATCACAAAGCCCTAACCTCAATCCTATAGAACATTTGTGGGCAGAACTGAAAAAGTGTGTGTGTGAGCAAGGAGGCCTACAAACCTGACTCAGTTACACCAGCTCTGTCAGCAGGAATGGGCCAAAATTCACCCAATTTATTGTGGGAAGGTTGGAAGGCTACCCAAAACGTTTGACCCAAGTTAAACAATTTAAAGGAAATGCTACCAAATACTAATTGAGTGTATGTAAACGTCTGACCCACTGGGAATGTGATGAAATAAATAAAAGCTGAAATAAATCATTCTATCTACTATTATTCTGACATTTCACACTCTTAAAATAAAGTGGTGATCCTAACTGACCTAAGAGAGAATTTGTACTAGGATTAAATGTCAGGAATTGTGAAAAACTGAGTTTAAATATATTTGGCTAAGATGTATGTAAACTTCTGACTTCAACTGTAAGTATGATGCTGTAAACCAAGCTATTCCCTATAACCTAATCTCCAACAAAAATAACTTCCGATGTGGAACTTCAAATTTAACCAAAATCGTTTGCACCCATGACTAACGGTTTCAATTTAATTTTCACCAAACTTACATGCAAATATTTCACGAATGTATTGTTACAAATCAATTTGCAAGGTTGGTAGCCAACTAGTCAGCTAACGTTAGCCCCACTGTCCTGCTAACGTTAGCCCTACTGTCCTGCTAACGTTAGCCCCACTCTCCTGCTAACGTTAGCCCCACTCTCCTGCTAACGTTAGCCCCACTGTCCTGCTAACGTTAGCCCCACTGTCCTGCTAACGTTAGCCCCACTGTCCTGCTAACGTTAGCCCCACTGTCCTGTTAACGTTAGCCCCACTGTCCTGCTAACGTTAGCCCCACTGTCCTGCTAACGTTAGCCCCACTACTGTCCTGCTAACGTTAGCCCCACTACCGTCCTGCTAACGTTAGCCCCACTACCGTCCTGCTAACATTACGTTAGCACTGAATGAGTCAGCCAGCTAAGCCTTTCGCAAGAAGTCAATGTGGTGATGAATTTACACGATGGGACAGTCCCTATGCCTTACCCCGAAGAGTGAGAGTGGCACAAGTTGTGGACGAGGACATTTCAAACTGTCCAGCTTTCCAGCCAAAATACCGGGATATTTAAAACTCCAACTACCTAACTGTCAACTGGCACTTTTCCTTAATAATCAATTATTGATCATCCATCTTTTCAGAACCTGTCGCCTTAGATCAACTTACGAAGCGCGAAGATTGAAGACAGAAGAGAGTCTGGTCACACACGTCACATTGTCTTCTCCCAAGTCCTTTCCTTCAGTCCTCCCTCTCCCAAGTCCTTTCCTTCAGTCCTCCTTCTCCCAAGTCCTTTCCTTCAGTCCTCCTTCTCACAAGTCCTTTCCTTCAGTCCTCCTTCTCACAAGTCCTTTCCTTCAGTCCTCCTTCTCACAAGTCCTTTCCTTCAGTCTTTCCTCTCCCAAGTCCTTTCCTTCAGTCTTTCCTCTCCCAAGTCCTTTCCTTCAGTCTTTCCTCTCCCAAGTCCTTTCCTTCAGTCTTTCCTCTCCCAAGTCCTTTCCTTCAGTCTTTCCTCTCCCAAGTCCTTTCCTTCAGTCTTTCCTCTCCCAAGTCCTTTCCTTCAGTCTTTCCTCTCCCAAGTCCTTTCCTTCAGTCTTTCCTCTCCCAAGTCCTTTCCTTCAGTCTTTCCTCTCCCAAGTCCTTTCCTTCAGTCTTTCCTCTCCCAAGTCCTTTCCTTCAGTCTTTCCTCTCCCAAGTCCTTTCCTTCAGTCTTTCCTCTCCCAAGTCCTTTCCTTCAGTCTTTCCTCTCCCAAGTCCTTTCCTTCAGTCTTTCCTCTCCCAAGTCCTTTCCTTCAGTCTTTCCTCTCCCAAGTCCTTTCCTTCAGTCTTTCCTCTCCCAAGTCCTTTCCTTCAGTCTTTCCTCTCCCAAGTCCTTTCCTTCAGTCTTTCCTCTCCCAAGTCCTTTCCTTCAGTCTTTCCTCTCCCAAGTCCTTTCCTTCAGTCTTCCCTCTCCCAAGTCCTTTCCTTCAGTCTTTCCTCTCCCAAGTCCTTTCCTTCAGTCTTTCCTCTCCCAAGTCCTTTCCTTCAGTCTTTCCTCTCCCAAGTCCTTTCCTTCAGTCTTTCCTCTCCCAAGTCCTTTCCTTCAGTCTTTCCTCTCCCAAGTCCTTTCCTTCAGTCTTCCCTCTCCCAAGTCCTTTCCTTCAGTCTTCCCTCTCCCAAGTCCTTTCCTTCAGTCTTCCCTCTCCCAAGTCCTTTCCTTCAGTCTTCCCTCTCCCAAGTCCTTTCCTTCAGTCTTCCCTCTCCCAAGTCCTTTCCTTCAGTCTTCCCTCTCCCAAGTCCTTTCCTTCAGTCTTCCCTCTCCCAAGTCCTTTCCCTTTAAACAGCCACCGTCATGGCTTCCAAACTGAATCCGAATATCCTGTACGTCCAAGAACCACAGGAGTCTCACTCATCATTGGAAACTGACCACCTTGCGCAGCCCGAACCCGGTGAAGAGAGCTCCGATAGTGACGGAGAGCCAGATGAGACGGAGCAGAAGCTAATCCGGAAGGTGTCCACATCGGGGCAGCTGCGTGCCAAGGTAGGATAGACAAGAATGCAAATAGACAAACGCATACAGTGTACACACGTACAGTAGTGAGATCTGTTGTCTTTTTGCTTCATTGTGCTGTGGTACTCTAGGCCTATTTGTGTCTTCATCATGAGCTTAAAGAGATTCTCCTGTACTTTTACAACTAAGGACCCTCTGAGTGAGTTGGTACTTTAAAATTGTGGAAGCCCTTAAAGAGATTATACAGTACTTTTGTATACTTTTTTAGCCAGTAGTTCTGAAAGTAGCACTCACGAGTCAAAAGTGGTCCACGGAAATTGCGTACTAAGTCACATACGCTGGGTGTACAAAACATTAAAAACACCTGCTCTTTCCGTGACAGATTGACCAGATGAATCCAGGTTAAATCTATGATCCCTTATTGATGTCACTTGTTAAATCCACTTCAGTCACTGTAGATGAAGGGGATGAGACAGATTAAACAAGGATTTTAAAGCCTTTGAGACAATTTAAAACATCAATTGTGTATGTGTGCCATTCAGAGGGTGAATGGGCAAGACAAAACATTGAAGTGTCTTTTGAACAGGTTATGGGAGTAGGAGCCAGACGCACCGGTTTGAGTGCGTCTGGAAGAACTGCAACGCTGCTGGGTTTTTCACGCTCAGCAGTTTCCCATGTGCATCAAGAATAGTCCACCACCCAAAGGACATCCAGCCACCTTGACATAACTGTGGGAAGCATTGGAGTCAACATGGGCCGGCATCCCTGTGGAACGCTCTGAATATTAGGAAGGTGTTCCTAATGTTTTGTAGACCCAGTGTATGTGTAGATATGTACATTGCTCTCTCTTTCACGATGCTGTGTGTGCATCTTGCTAGCTGTCATTCAAATGGCGAGGGGCTAAAGCTCATTGGTTGAACTCGACTTGCTGGTCCACGATGGGGGAAATGTAGGAAAAATGGTATAGCACAGTTTCCAGAAAAAACATTTGCTTTCAAACGAGGGATTTTGTGGCTAATTGAGGTAAGACAGTAATTCTGCTCATAGATTATGCATGTATTAACTACACATTGACATGTCCGGCCCAAAGCGGGAGGTTTTAAAAATACTCATTAGTGGCCAAAGTTCAGGAGCATGTCTTTAACTGGGGAATTGATTCTGGTTAGGATAGTAGGCCTACTGTAGGTGTACTGATTTGTAAACTCTCTATCTCTCTATCTCTCTATCTCTCTTGTCTCTCTCTCTCTCTTGTCTCTCTCTCTCTCTTGTCTCTCTCTTGTCTCTCTTGTCTCTCTCTTGTCTCGTCTCTCTCTCTCTCTCTCTTGTCTCTCTCTCTCTCTCTTGTCTCTCTCTCTTGTCTCTCTCTCTTGTCTCTCTCTCTTGTCTCTCTCTCTTGTCTCTCTCTCTTGTCTCTCTCTCTTGTCTCTCTCTCTTGTCTCTCTCTCTTGTCTCTCTCTCTTGTCTCTCTCTCTTGTCTCTCTCTCTTGTCTCTCTCTCTTGTCTCTCTCTCTTGTCTCTCTCTCTTGTCTCTCTCTCTTGTCTCTCTCTCTTGTCTCTCTCTCTTGTCTCTCTCTCTCTCTCTTGTCTCTCTCTCTCTCTCTTGTCTCTCTCTCTCTCTCTCTTGTCTCTCTCTCTCTCTCTTGTCTCTCTCTCTCTCTCTTCTCTCTCTCTCTCTCTCTCTTGTCTCTCTCTCTCTCTCTCTTGTCTCTCTCTCTCTCTCTGTCTCTCTCTCTCTCTCTCTCTCTCTCTTGTCTCTCTCTCTTGTCTCTCTCTCTTGTCTCTCTCTCTCTCTTGTGTCTCTCTCTTGTCTCTCTCTCTCTCTTGTCTCTCTCTCTCTCTCTCTCTTGTCTCTCTCTCTCTCTCTCTCTCTTGTCTCTCTCTCTCTCTCTTGTCTCTCTCTCTCTCTCTTGTCTCTCTCTCTCTCTTGTCTCTCTCTCTCTCTCTTCTCTCTTGTCTCTCTCTCTTGTCTCTCTCTCTCTTGTCTCTCTCTCTTGTCTCTTGTCTCTCTCTCTCTCTCTTGTCTCTCTCTCTCTCTCTTGTCTCTCTCTCTCTCTCTTGTCTCTCTCTCTCTCTCTTGTCTCTCTCTCTCTCTCTTGTCTCTCTCTCTTGTCTCTCTTGTCTCTCTCTCTTGTCTCTCTCTTCTCTCTCTTGTCTCTCTCTTCTCTCTCTTCTCTCTCTCTTGTCTCTCTCTCTCTTGTCTCTCTTGTCTCTCTCTCTCTCTCTTGTCTCTCTCTTGTCTCTCTCTTGTCTCTCTCTTGTCTCTCTCTCTCGTCTCTCTCTTGTCTCTCTCTCTTGTCTCTCTGTCTCTCTCTCTCGTCTCTCTCTTGTCTCTCTCTCTTGTCTCTCTGTCTCTCTCTCTCTGTCTCTCTCTCTCTCTCTCGTCTCTCTCTCTCTCTCTTGTCTCTCTCTCTCTTGTCTCTCTCTCTCTCTTGTCTCTCTCTTGTCTCTCTCTCTTGTCTCTCTCTCTTGTCTCTCTTGTCTCTGTCTCTCTCTTGTCTCTCTTGTCTCTCTCTCTCTCTTGTCTCTCTTGTCTCTCTCTCTCTCTTGTCTCTCTCTCTCTCTCTCTCTCTCTCTCTCTCTCTCTCTCTCGTCTCACTAGTAAATGATTAATAATGTATTGTTGAATAAGACATAAACCTTTGTTTGAGGTCAAACATTGACAGTGATTTCTGGGTTGAATTGTAACAGTTATTGATTGGTAGTCATAGATCAGGGTTCCCCAACAGGTGGCCTGCGGGCCAAGTTCGGTTGGTTTTATTTGGCCCGCCAAGTTTTCTAAGCAAAAAACTCTAGATGCATTTATTTAAAGACTGTAAAAACAGGAAATGTATCTCCAAGTATTCCCACGCATAATAAAGAGTAGTTATTGTCTACAAACTTAAGCAAGTTTGAAATTAATGTGTATATATATATATATTAATGTCTATATCTGTTTGGGCTTCTTGCTGTGAATTTGATGTCTACAAATGATTTAGAATTATCTTCTGGCCCCCTGACCATCTGCTCAAGAAAACATTGGCCTGTGGCTGAATCTAGTTGATGATCCCTGTCATAGTTCATCATGAATCAATACCTGTCACCTATATGTTGTTGTCATGGTGATGTCATGGTTGTGTTTGTTCCTAAGACTTCTGATTCAATCAGTGACTAATTGTTGGTCAAATCCCAAATGATACCCTATTGACCTATGACCATTTACCTTTGACCAGAGCTATAGGGTGTATTTGAGCTACAGCGTCGTTTGAGATGGTTCGTCTGTCTGTCTTGGTCCAGGTACTCTTAAATCTCCTGCAGTCAGGGACAACGTCTATTGATTGCTGGTAGCCAATTGTGCGCCACCCTGTGGGACTCCCAATCACAATCCAGATGTGATGCAGCCCGGATTAGAACCAGGTACTGCGGTGACGCCTCTTGCACTGAGATGCAGTGTCTTAGACCGCTGCGCCACCCGGGAGCCCACTGTTATGGTCACAGCCATTGGATTGCAAGCTGATAATCAGTATGGAGTCATGTCATGCCTAAAAGTTGTGTGTGTGTGTGTGTGTGTGTGTGTGTGTGTGTGTGTGTGTGTGTGTGTGTATCATAATTAGATCGTGTTTACCTGTGGTCATGTGACCAGATTAACCTATTCATAGACCCAGGGATTTGGCCTTACCGACAACTATAGGCTGATTTGGACTAGAACTATTAATTCGTAAGTTACTGTTTACTATGCAGATGTTATTATTCAGTGTCCCTCAGGCTACGGCAGGAAAATACATATTTGGCTGCAAGAGGAGCCATTGCTCTTTCACCCATGAATATTTTTTAGGTTTTCCTCTGGGTTTAATAAGATAACATTTGGCATAAATGTAGTAATTCCTGTGAATAATGAATGTCTTTGTGAGGAATATTTCTCACAGTAAAGGAGAAAGTGCATCTCTGTCTCTACCTCCCCTGTCGTACAGTGACCACATACACTCTCCTCTTTGAGAAGCCATGTCTTTTTATATCTGCTGGTTTCTATTGACAATTGGTCACTCAGCCTGTACTTGGTAAGGATCTGTCTCTGCTTCGTATCTCTGACAGAGCAGAGATAATCAGACAATTCATATTCTCTCTCTCTCTCATCTATTTCAGAGAAACGTAATATTAGAGAACACATTAGATTCAGGGTAGAATCAGACGGGGAAGTGAAGGAGACATGGATATATATATATATATATTCACTTCCCTGTACTACAATTACAGGCTCAAAATGGCCAGAAACAAAGGACTTTCTTCTGAAACTTGTCGGTCTATTCTTGTTCTGAAAAATGAAGTCTATTCCATGTGAGAAATTGCCAAGAAACTGCAGATCTCGTACAGCTCTGTGTATTACTCCATTCACAGAACAGCGCAAACTGTCTCTAACCAGAATAGAAAGAGGAGTGGGAGGCCCCGGTGCACGACTGAGCAAGAGGACAAGTACATTAGTGTCTAGTTTGAGAAACAGACGCCTCACAAGTCCTCAACTGGCAGCTTTATTAAATAGTACCCACAAAACACCAGTCTCAACAGTGAAGAGGCGACTCTGGGATGCTGGCCTTCAACGCAGAGTTCCTCTGTCCAGTGTCTGTGTTATTTTACCCATCTTAATCTTTTCTTTTCATTGGCCAGTCTGAGATATGTCTTTTTGCAACTCTACCAAGAAGGGCAGCATCCCGGAGACTGTGTATACAGTGGGGAGAACAAGTATTTGATACACTGCCGATTTAGCAGATTTTCCTACTTACAAAGCATGAAGAGGTCTGTAATTTTTTATCATATGTACACTTCAACTGTGAGAGACGGAATCTAAAAATGTTTTTTAAAAATCCAGAAAATCACATTGTATGCTTTTTAAGTAATTAATTTGCATTTCATTGCATGACATAAGTATTTGATCACCTACCAACCAGTAAGAATTCCTGCTCTCACAGACCGGTTAGTTTTTCTTTAAGAAGCCCTCCTGTTCTCCACTCATTACCTGTATTAACTGCACCTGTTTGAACTTGTTACCTGTATAAAAGACACCTGTTCACACACTCAATCAAACAGACTCCAACCTCTCCACAATGGCCAAGACCAGACAGCTGTGTAAGGACATCAGGGTTACATTTTAGACCTGCACAAGGCTGGGATGGGCTACAGGACAATAGGCAAGCAGCTTGGTGAGAAGGCAACAACTGTTGGCGCAATTATTAGAAAATGGAAGAAGTTCAAGATGACAGTCAATCACCCTCGGTCTGGGGCTCCATGCAAGATCTCACCTCAATCAATGATCATGAGGAAGGTGAGGGATCCGCTCAGAACTACACGGCAGGACCTGGTCAATGACCTGAAGAGAGCTGGGACCACAGTCTCAAAGAAAACCATTAGTAACACACTACGCCGTCATGGATTAAAATCCTGCAGCGCACGCAAGGCCCCCCTGCTCAAGCCAGCGCATGTCCAGGCCCGTCTGAAGTTTGCCAATGACCATCTGGATGATCCAGAGGAGGAATGGGAGAAGGTCATGTGGTCTGATGAGACAAAAATATATATTTTTGGTCTAAACTCCACTCGCCATATTTGGAAGAAGAAGGATGAGTACAAACCCAAGGACACCATCCCAACCGTGAAGCATGGAGGTGGAAACATCATTCTTTGGGGATGCTTTTCTGCAAAGGGGACAGGACGACTGCACCCTATTGAGGGGAGGATGGATGGGGCCATGTATCGTGAGATCTTGGCCAACAACCTCCTTCCCTCAGTAAGAGCATCGAAGATGGGTCATGGCTGCGTCTTCCAGCATGACAACGACCCGAAACACACAGCCAGGGCAACTAAGGAGTGGCTTCGTAAGAAGCATCTCAAGGTCCTGGAGTGGCCTAGCCAGTCTCCAGACCTGAACCCAATAGAAAATCTTTGGAGGGAGCTGAAAGTCCGTATTGCCCAGCGACAGCCCTGAAACCTGAAGGATCTGGAGAAGGTCTGTATGGAGGAGTGGGCCAAAATCCCTGCTGCAGTGTGTGCAAACCTGGTCAAGAACTACAGGAAACGTATGATCTCCTTAATTGCAAACAAAGTTTTCTGTACCAAATTTTAAGTTCTGCTTTTCTGATGTATCAAATATTTATGTCATGCAATAAAATGCAAATTAATTACTTAAAAATCATACAATGTGATTTTCTCGATTTTTGTTTTAGATTCCGTCTCTCACAGAAGTGTACCTATGATAAAAAATGACCGATTACATGCTTTGTAAATTACATGCTTTGTAAATAGGAAGACCTGCAACATCGGCAGTGTATAAAATACTTGTTCTCCCCATGTATGTGCCATTCAGAGGGTGAATGGAAAGGACAAGGGCCTTTGAACAGGGTATGGCAGTAGGTGCCAGGCGTACCAGTTTGTGTTCAAGAACTGCAACGCTGCTGGGTTTTTCAAGCTCAACAGTTTCCCGTGTGTATCAAGAATGGAGTCAACATGGGCCTATATCTAGTGACTATCTATCACCTAAAATAACTCTGTCCTTAAGAGTACCTCATCCATCAACAGATTAGCATTAGGAATGCTATCATCTTAGACATCAACAAATGGATAGATTGAGGAACCAATGGACAGACCGACCGACAGAGAGAGAAAGATTGATTGATTGCTAGACGGCAGCACCTTGTCTGTTTAATTATTCGTCATCTTTTTTAGTCCTGAGTTTTCTGTTTTATATCAACTATGTTCTCTGGGCATAGACCATTTACAAGAAGGACATAACAACACAACCCACCCCCCCACCCCCCACACACACACACACACAAAACAGACAGGCGTAGTCCATTTATAAAAAGAACATAACAACAACAGGAAGGAACTTAAGTCTTTCACTTCCTCTGTCTATTTCTTTCTTTCTCTATTTGTCTATTTGTCTTTCTCTGTTTCTCTATTTGTCTTTCTCTGTTTCTGTCTCTCTCTTTCTGTTTCTTTCTCTCTTTCTGTCTTTCTGTCTTACTCTCTCTTTCTGTCTTACTCTAAAAATAGTGTCTGTTTTTTCATCAGCTCCTTAGAAACCTCTTCAAACAGGAAACCGTACACACACACACACACACACACGCAAGAGTCTTTCAAAGTAATGTACAGCAATTATGGTCAATTCAAAACTCAAACCTGTTGAACTATGCAGTGTGCGTATATGTGTCAAATGGCACCCTATTCCCTATATAGTGCACTACTTTTGACCATAAAGTATCTAGGGAATAGGGGCCATTTGGAACACACTCTTGGTATATCTGGAAGGAAGTAGGACAGAAGGTCACAGCTGAAAATACATACCTTTAAGGTTCGTGTGTGTGTGTGTGTGTGTGTGTGTGTGTGAGAGAGAGAGGGAGAGAGACTCACTCTTCCCAACACCTGTCCTCTAATCTCCATCCTCAAGTGCCTGCATGGAGAGAGTGTGTGATGTTGGCACACAGGCAAAGTAATAATATGAGAGAGAGAGACACTGGGTTGAGAGAGGGAGGGAGAGAAAAGGAACGAGCTTCAGAAAGAATGTATAATGACACTTCCCGGAATCGTCCGTAGAACAAGGTTGAGTGTGATAAATAAAGCCCATTCCAACTGAACTGACAACAGGATTGGCTGGAGGGAGAGAGTGAATACATTTACATTAAAAGTCCTGAGGAATTACAAGTCTTGTATTCAAATTGATTGGTAACCAGTTTATAACAGCAATAAGGCACTTCGGGGGTTTGTGATATATGGCCAGCACACCATGACTAGACTATACAGTTGAAATCAGAAGTTTACATACACCTTAGCCAAATATATTTAAACTCAGTTTTTCACAATTCCTGACATTTAATCCTAGTAAAAATTCCCTGTCGTAGGTCAGTTAGGATCACCACTTTATTTTAAGATTGTGAAATGTCAGAATAATAGTAGAGAGAATTATTTATTTCAGCTTTTATTTCTTTCATCACATTCCCAGTGGGTCAGAAGTTTACATACACTCAATTAGTATTTGGTAGCATTTCCTTTAAATTGTTGAACTTGGGTCAAACGTTTCGGGTAGCCTTCCACAAGCTTCCCACAATAAGTTGGGTGAATATTGGCCCATTCCTCCTGACAGAGCTGGTGTAACTGAGTCAGGTTTGTAGGTCTCCTTGCTCGCGCATGCTTTTTCAGTTCTGCTCACACATTTTCTATGGGATTGAGGTCAGGGCTTTGATGGCCACTCCAATAATTTGACTTTATCCTTAAGCCACTTTGCCTCAACTTTGGAAGTATGCTTGGGGTCATTGTCCATTTGGAAGACCCATTTGTGACCAAGCTTTAACTTCCAGACTGATGTCTTGAGATGCTGCTTCAATATATCCACCTGATTTTCCTCCCTCATGAAGCCATCTATTTTGTAAAGTGCACCAGTCCCTCCTGCAGCAAAGCACCCCCACAACTTGATGCTGCCACCAACATGCTTCATGGTTGGGATGGTGTTCTTTGGCTTGCAAGCTCCCCCTTTTCCCTCCAAACATAACAATGGTCATTATGGCCAAACAGTTCTATTTTTGTTTCATCAGACCAGAGAACATTTCTCCAAAAAGTTGTACCTGTTTCCTCCAGCATCTTCACCAGGTCCTTTGCTTTTGTTCTGGGATTGATTTGCACTTTTCACACCAAAGTACGTTCATCTCTAGGAGACAGAACGCGTCTTCTTCCTGAGCGGTATGACGGCTGCGTGGTCCCATGGTGTTTATACTTACGTACTATTGTTTGTACAGGTGAACGTGGTACTTTCAGGCGTTTGGAAATTGCTCCCAAGGATGAACCAGACTTGTGGAGGTCTACATTTTTTTTCTGAGGTCTTGGCTGATTTTCTTTTGATTTTCCAATGATGTCAAGCAAAGAGGCAGTGAGTTTGAAGATAGGCCTTGAAATACATCCAAAGGGGGGATGGCTCTTTGACATAATTTATCAGAAGCTTCTAAAGCCATGCCATCATTTTCTGGAACTTTGGAAGCTGTTTAAAGGCACAGTCAACTTCGTGTATGTACAGTGAATTAATTATATGGGAAATAATCCATCTGTAAACAATTGTTGGAAAAATTACTTGTGTCCTGTACAAAGTAGATGTCCTAACCGACTTGCCAAATCTATAGTTTGTCAACAAGAAATTTGTAGAGTGGTTGAAAAATGGGTTTTAATGACTCCACCCCAAGTGTATGTAATGTTCTGACTTCAACTGTATGTAAGAAGAGTCAGTTGTTCCCTCTGACCTCTCTCTCTCTCTCTCTCTCACCGTCTTCCTCTCTTCTCTCTCTCTCTCTCTCCGTCTTCCTCTCTATCTCCTCTTCTCTCTCTCTCTCTCTCTCTCTCTCTCTCTCTCTAGGGGTTAGAGGTCAGGGGTCAGTATAGTAATGTCAGTTGGTTTCTGTTTTATCCCTGACTTACTGGAAATAGAACACTGACAGGAAGAAACAATTCTGAGGTTTTTGTTAGTGGGTTAGACACACACCTTCCCACACACACACACACACCGACACTCACACACTCACCCATACATACATACATACATACATACATACATACATACATACATACATACATACATACATACATACATACATGGTTTCCGATACACATACATACATTACTGGAAATACACACACACACACAGAAGAAACACACACACACACACACACAGTGGGTTACACACACACACACACACACAGACACACACAGACCGACACACAGACCGACACAGACACAGAATAGCTGGTTGATTAGTTAATTTATTTTTGGAGTCTGAGTTGGTGTTAGTTTTCCTGGTAAAACTCACTAAGGCAGTTTGGGAGGGGGTCAGGCTGTATGCTTACCTATTACCTCAGAGAAAAGAGAGAAATAGAAAATAAGAGAGACCAGAGGGAGAAAGAGACTTGAGAGAGGGAGATGCTTCCTTCCCTCTAGCAGACACAGGGTGTACGAGAGAGAGAGAGAGAGAGAGGCCAATGGTTAATGAATACACTCCATTGTTGTTTCTAATATAGATCTTTCTACAATGGCTTTATATTGATGTGAGAGACAGCCCAGGATTGCCCCTCTCCTCCCTCCTCTGAGGTGGTGAGAAGGAGATGGAGCAAAAGGAAGGTTAAAAGAGGGTTTTTTCCGCAGAGAAATAACTTGATGTCTCTGGTATATCTGACTCTCAGCTGGATGTGAACACCTAGAAACTGTAACCATGCTAACGATGGAGGGATGGATGTTTTTGGGAAATCTGTCTTTGGTGAATCGGCTAAAGCCAAGGTGAAAATCATGTTAGGTTGTATTTTGAGTGGACTGTCCCTTTAAATACCAGCCAAAAAAGTGATGAGTAACTCTTGAAAACAAAAAACAAAGGTTGGCAGAGGAAGGATGTTTGCTTTAAAACCATCATATTAGGAGAGGAGAGAAGAGAGAACTTTCAAATCATGTTGGGTGAGGTACACACTCATCTGTCTGCCTCTCTCTCTCTCTCTCTCTCTCTCTTCCGCCTCCTGTCAACCTCTCTAATCTTGTTGGGCTGTGGTCCAATCACCCTTTTTCTCTTCTCTCTCTCTCTCTCTCTCTCTCTCTACCTCTCTCTCTCTACCTCTCTCTCTCTACCTCTCTACCTCTCTACCTCTCTACCTCTCTACCTCTCTACCTCTCTACCTCTCTACCTCTCTACCTCTCTCTCTCTCTGTATCTTGTTGATACACCTACTGGAGAGCTCTTCTTCATCTATACTCATTCAGCATCGTTCACACCCTCTTAATCCTTAGCTCCACCCATCTGTTTTAAATATTCACATGTGAGGCCATGTGCTAAACAGAGTGAGTACGGTAGTGTACTAAACATTACCAAAGATTCAAAGACTTATACTACTTTTATCGACATGTCTGTAGACATAACATCAATAAACCCATCCGTTTAAATCAACCAGGCAACTAAACGCTACTTTCTAAACTATGTTTTGGTTTGTTGCTATCTTGTTAGCGAGCTAGCTAACGTTAAGAGATAGCTAACGTTAAGTTAGCTGGCTAGCCAGTTCAAATAATATAATATATATAATATATAATAAATAATGACCATATCATATAGCTGACAACGTCTTCACTTTTAACTCATTTGTATTTGTTATTACAGGAAAACAAACTCGCAATAAAATCATTATTTACAAGTTAATGGCTAATTATAGAAAATAAAAGCAGGGCTTTCTACCAGTGAATTGTAGAACTTGGACACTGTCTCGTTGGCCTAACGTTATATCCTAAATTGACTTTGGTGCAGGTCATGTTGTTCTTCCCATTACCGCCTCTGGTAAACAAACACTATATCAAATAAAGTCTATCTGTCACAGGCACAGGATACAGAAGGTTTAAACGATACAGTGAAACGGTTACTGGCACAGTGGAGTCTTTCGTTTCGACAAGTAGCTCGCTAGCTATGAACCATTATCCCAACTCGTACATTTATTTATTTAATTTAACTAGGCATGTCAGTCAGCAAGAAATTCTTGTTTACAATGACGGCCTACCGGGAACAGTGTGTTAACTGCCTTGTTCAGGGGCTACCTGCCGCCCCAATGACATTACTACCCTGCATGAATCTGCAGGTAGAGAACGCAAGCCAACGAGGTTCAATGTTAGCTGGCTACAGTACCAAGATTGTGCAAAGGATGGCTACTTTGAAGAATCTCAAATTTTAAACTGACTTTTTTTTTAGGGTTAGGGTTTAGGGTTTAGGGTTCACCTGCTCTGTGTGTGTGTGTGTGTGTCAGTGTGTCCTAGAAGGGTCCCTCTGAAAGTAATGGGAAGAGGGGAGGTAGTAGTAGCAGATGCATTCTGTGAGACTGCCATGTGGGTCCCCGTTACTTTGAAGTATAGAGGGGAAATTGAGAAAGTGAGAGAAAGAGAGTGATGGAGTGATAAGATTGTACTTCTTCTGTTACCACAGAGCATGGCCACACTTACGTGCTCTGCGTGTGTACTGACCGCTCATGCATTCCCCTTTCCAAACCGTCTATCTCTGTCTCATCTGTCTAGATTTGATTCTATTTCTGAAGCTGTGACTTATATCTGTATAAAGCTGACTTCAGGTTTGTGGTAGTATTTTAATGCATTACTCATCACTGTATAACAGTGTTTCCCAAACTCGGTCCTGGGTCCCCCCCTGGGGGCACATTTTGATTTTTGCCCCTAACACTCCACAGTTGTGGTAAGTATAATTGACACTAAAAAGAAGTTTGAAAATGTCACTCACTACTAAGTCTCGAGTGTCTGCTAAATGACAAACATGTTCATGTAAACTTGGGGATCATTATGGTAAGTGGGGAAAAAAGTATAGCCAATTACAATTGTAATGGCTTAGCATATCATAAAAAGGTAAATGTTTACCTATAATGAGAAAGAATATAATCTCTATTGTTCACAAGAAACTCACTCTACAAATATAGGTAAGGTTGGGTGGAAAAAAGGACTGGGAGGGAGGAATATTTTTTGTTAAAAAAAATTTGCCAAAGAAACTCAAAAGGGGTTGACGCTGTTCAACGCTGGTCCGACCAATCTGACTCCACACTCCAAGACTGCTTCCATCACGTGGACTGGGAGATGTTTCGTATTGCGTCAGACAACAACATTGACGAATACGCTGATTAGGTGAGCGAGTTCATTAGAACGTGCATTGAAGATGTCGTTCCCATAGCAACGATTAAAACATTCCCAAAACAAACAGTGTAACTATTCCCTCCGCAAGGCAATCAAACA
Organism: Oncorhynchus keta; assembly: GCF_023373465.1. Taxonomy (NCBI): domain Eukaryota; kingdom Metazoa; phylum Chordata; class Actinopteri; order Salmoniformes; family Salmonidae; genus Oncorhynchus; species Oncorhynchus keta. The sequence continues at coordinate 73,745,624 of NC_068455.1, read as the reverse complement.
AGCTAAGCGTCAGTACAGAGACAAAGTAGAATCTCAATTCAACGACACAGACACAAGAGGTATGTGGCAGGGTCTACAGTCAATCACGGATTACAAAAAGAAAACCAGCCCAGTCACGGACCAGGATGTCTTGCTCCCAGGCAGACTAAATAACTTTTTTTGCCCGCTTTGAGGACAATACAGTCAGTGTCACTGACACGGCCCACAACTAAAACATGCGGACTCTCCTTCACTGCAGCCGACATGAGGAAAACATTTAAACGTGTTAACCCTCACAAGGCTGCAGGCCCAGACGGCATCCCCAGCCGCGCCCTCAGAGCATGCGCAGACCAGCTGGCTGGTGTGTTTACGGACATATTCAATCAATCCCTATCCAAGTCTGTTGTTCCCACATGCTTCAAGAGGGCCACCATTGTTCCTGTTCCCAAGAAAGCTAAGGTAACTGAGCTAAACGACTACCGCCCCCAGTCACTCACTTCCGTCATCATGAAGTGCTTTGAGAGACTTGTCAAGGACCATATCACCTCCACCCTACCTGACACCCTAGACCCACTCCAATTTGCTTACCGCCCAAATAGGTCCACAGACCATGCAATCTCAACCACACTGCCCTAACCCATCTGGACAAGAGGAATACCTATGTGAGAATGCTGTTCATCGACTACAGCTCGGCATTTAACACCATAGTGCCCTCCAAGCTCCTCATCAAGCTCGAGACCCTGGGTCTCGAACCCCGCCCTGTGCAACTGGGTACTGGACTTCCTGACGGGCCGCCCCCAGGTGGTGAGGGTAGGCAACAACATTTCCACCCCGCTGATCCTCAACACTGGGGCCCCACAAGGGTGCGTTCTGAGCCCTCTCCTGTACTCCCTGTTCACCCACGACTGCGTGGCCACGCACGCCTCCAACTCAATCATCAAGTTTGCGGACGACACAACAGTGGTAGGCTTGATTACCAACAACGACGAGACGGCCTACAGGGAGGAGGTGAGGGCCCTCGGAGTGTGGTGTCAGGAAAATAACCTCACACTCAACGTCAACAAAACTAAGGAGATGATTGTGGACTTCAGGAAACAGCAGAGGGAACACCCCCCTATCTACATTGTTGGAACAGTAGTGGAGAGGGTAGTAAGTTTTAAGTTCCTCAGCTCATCACAGACAAACTGAATTGGTCCACCCACACAGACAGCATCGTGAAGAAGGCGCAGCAGCGCCTCTTCAACCTCAGGAGGCTGAAGAAATTCGGCTTGTCACCAAAAGCACTCACAAACTTCTACAGATGCACAATCAAGAGCATCCTGTTGGGCTGTATCACCACCTGGTACGGCAACTGTTCCGCCCACAACCGTAAGGCTCTCCAGAGGGTAGTGAGGTCTGCACAACGCATCACCGGGGGCAAACTACCTGCCCTCCAGGACACCTACACCACCCGATGTTACAGGAAGGCCATAAAGATCATCAAGGACATCAACAACCCGAACCACTGCCTGTTCACCCCGCTATCATCCAGAAGGCGAGGTCAGTACAGGTGCATCAAAGCTGGGACCGAGAGACTGAAAAACAGCTTCTATCTCAAGGCCATCAGACTGTTAAACAGCCACCACTAACATTGAGTGGCTGCTGCCAACACACTGACTCAACTCCAGCCACTTTAATAATGGGAATTGATGGGAAATTATGTAAAATATATCACTAGCCACTTTAAACAATGCTACCTAATATAATGTTTACATACCCTACATTATTCATCTCATATGTATACGTATATACTGTACTCTATATCATCTACTGCATCCTTATGTAATACATGTATCATTAGCCACTTTAACTATGCCACTTTGTTTACATACTCATCTCATATGTATATACTGCACTCAATACCATCTACTGTATCTTGCCTATGCCGCTCTGTACCATCACTCACTCATATATCTTTATGTACATATTCTTATCCCCTTACACTTGTGTCTATAAGGTAGTAGTTTTGAAATTGTTAGCTAGATGACTTGTTGGTTATTACTGCATTGTCGGAACGAGAAGCACAAGCATTTCGCTACACTCGCATTAACATCTGCTAACCATGTGTATATGACAAATAAAATTTGATTCGATTTTTATATGAATTAACAAACATTTTGATCCATTTGTGCAAATTGTCCAACAGATCCTCAAGGAATTGGACCAAAAACAGATCTGGCTACGGGCCAAATTATGATCCACACTTGTTCGAAAATATATATACAGTACCAGTCAAAAATGTGGACACACCTTCTCATAGACCAAAAGCTGCCATAAAGGCAAAAGGGTGGCTACTTTGAAGAATCTAAAGCTAAAATATATTTAACACGTTTTTGGTTACTCCATGATTCCGTATGTGTTATTTCATAGTTCTGTTTTCTTCGCTATTATTGTACAATGTAGAAAATAGTCAAACAAATAATGAAAATCCCTTGAATGAATAGGGGTATCCAAACTTTTGACTGGTACTGTATAATAATTTATTGAGCTCACAATCAACGAATGGATCTATTATTATGGTGGGAGATTATAATACGGTTTTAAATACCTCCTATGGACCATAAAGGAAATCACACTACAAAACTATCAAACTGATGCACTTAAGGAGATCACAAATATCTTGGATACATTATAACTAGTGGATAATGGATACTGAAATAACCTGACCTAGTGAGATACACATGGAGGCTTTATCAAGCTGTTGTCTTGATTACTTCCTAGTCTCATTCATGCTGGCATCAAAAGTATTAATAGGAGATGGACTGAATGTGATCGGACCACCATCTAATTGGCCTCCATATAACTCTTACAGAATTTCCACGTGGACGGGGATATTGGACATTTTATCAAAGCCTACTGGATGTCAATTTGTTCTTAAACAAAAAAACAATTAGATTGTATTTTTTTCTGCATAACATAGGCACAGCAGATCCCCTTTAAATGTGCCGTTAGAGGCAATGAAATTCAATAATAATCTTTAACACAAAATACATTTTGGTCAAAAGAGATTAGACTAAAAAAGGATATAGAGGAAGTAACAGCGCAGGTAGAAGGTAAAGGCACACAATAGGTTAGAGGAAAATCAAAAAGAAATGGAGGTACTTATTCAAGAA
>NC_068455.1:73729993-73734993 GCF_023373465.1 Oncorhynchus keta | reverse complement strand
TCGGTAACATTGTGCTCTTCACACCCCCTCAGTCTGTTGTGTGAGGGCTGCAGAGGTGCAGACACACATTCCCATGCATGCCCTCAAAACATTACTATGTGTGTGTGAATCTGGCAGCCAACAGCTTGTAAAACAGCCTGTACACTCACAATGACAGACTTAGAAACGCTGATTGCCAGGAAAAGAGAGGGGGACGAGGAGAGAGGAGGGATAGCGAGAGAGAGAGAGAGAAACAGAGAGGGACGAGGAGAGAGGAGGGATAGCGAGAGAGAGAAACAGAGAGGGACGAGGAGAGAGGAGGGATAGCGGGAGAGAGAAACAGAGAGGGACGAGGAGAGAGGAGGGATAGCGAGAGAGGGAGAGAAACAGAGTGGGACGAGGAGAGAGGAGGGATAGCGAGAGAGAGAAACAGAGCGGGAGTGAAAGAAGGGGAAGGAGGGAGGAAAAGTCAGTGTTAGTCAGATTAAATACCGCACACACAAACACACACTTACACGCGGTCCAACTCCTCTCCGCCCAATGATTTACAGTCATCCAGTCTTTGTTTACTTTCAGAGTTATAAATACACTCAGCCATAAGAATTTCCCTATTACCCACAATCACACACATCCACATGTTATGTTCTTCTATCCTCGTTGGGACCTCAAATTAATTTCCATTCTAAATCTTATTTTCCCTAACCCCTAACCCTCTCTCTCTCTCCTAGCTCCTAACCCTCTCTCTCTCTCCTAGCTCCTAACCATAACCCCTAACCCTCTCTCTCTCCTAGCTCCTAACCCTAACCCTCTCTCTCTCCTAGCTCCTAACCCTAACCCTCTCTCTCTCCTAGCTCCTAATCCTAACCCCTAACTCTCTCTCTCTCCTAGCTCCTAACCCCTAAACCTCTCTCTCTCCTCACCCTAACCTCTAACCCTCTCTCTCTCCGAGCTCCTAACCCCTAACCCTCTCTCGCTCCTAACCCTAACCACTAAACCCTTACCCTGGCTCCTAACCATTAACCCTAATTGTAACCCTGGCACCTAACCCCTAAGCTTAAAATAGCCTTCGTCCTCAAGGGGACGAGGGAAATGTCCCCACGAGGGAGAATTGTCCTTGTTTTACTTTCCTTGTGGGGACATTTGGGGATTGTAGTTCCCCCACAAGGAAGGAAGAGCCAATCCACACACACACACACTTGAGCTTGTCTCACCGTCTCCTGTGAGCTCAGTTATTTTTAGAACCTCATTTTGTTAGACAAAGTGTGTGTGTGTGTGTGTGTGTGTGTGTGTGTGTGTGTGTGTGTGTGTGTGGTGTGTGTCAAAGCCTGTTATTTTCTATGCTAACCCTATCTGTTCCTGCTTACATGTGACACGTATGCAAATCAGCCTGTTATTTTTAGGGAGACATGCAGGGAGAGCCTGGATCACTGAGTGGGATTTATCTCTACTATAATAACGCTATAGAATCAGCTGGAAATGTAGTGCAGACTCTTTTATTGTAACTTAACAGCTATAGACCATTTGAGACAGAGAGAGACTTAATTTGCATGGGAGAGCGAACCACTCACACATGGCACCCTCAGAGACACACATTTCACTATTGGGTATGACAAGAGAGAAGGACTCAAGTTTTGTGGTCCAACTTTTTTTCATTTTTTTTTCTTCATTACAACAAGCCTACATCATACTCTCTTATTTCAACAGAGTTTCAACATTGTGTTTTTTTAGTTTTTTTAAACACACAGTACCAGTCCAAAGTTTAGACACACCTACTGTACTCATTCAAGGATTTTTCTTTATTTTTACTATTTTCTACATTGCAGAATAATAGTGAAGACATCAACACTATGAAATAACACATGGAATCATGTAGTAACCAAAGAAAAGTGATAAACAAATATTTATATTTGAGATTCTTCAAAGTAGCCAACCTTTGCCTTGATGACGACTTTGCACACTCTTTGCATTCTCTCAACCAGCTTCATGAGGTAGTCACCTGGAATACATTTAAGTGTGTCTTGTTAAAAGTGAATTTGAGAGAGTGGTCCTTCTGTAGCTCAGTTGGTAGAGCATGGCGCTTGTAACGCCAGGGTAGTGGGTTCGATTCCCGGGACCACCCATACGTAGAATGTATGCACACATGACTGTAAGTCGCTTTGGATAAAAAGCGTCTGCTAAATGGCATTATTATTATTATTATTATTATAATTTGCCACAGATGTCTCACGTTTTGAGGGAGCGTGTAATTGGCATGCTGACTGCAGGAAGGTCCATCAGAGCTGTTGACCAAAAATGTCATGTTAATTTCTTTACCATAAGCCGCCTCCAACGTTGTTTTAGAGAATTTGGCCGTATGTTCAACCCGGCCACACAACCACAGACCATGCCAGCCCAGGACCTCCACATCCAGCTTCTTCACCTGCGGGATCGTCTGAGACCAGTCACCCGGACAGCTGATGAAACGGAGGAGTATTTCTGTCTGTAATAAAGTCCTTTGGTGGTGGAAAAACTAGTGGGCGGGCCCATGCCCCCAAGTGGGCGGGCCCATGCCCCCATGTGGGTGGGCCCATGCCCTCCAGGTCCAACCATGGCTACGCCCCTGCCCAGTCATGTGAAATCCATAGATTAGGGCCTAATGAATTTATTTAAACTCAGTCAAATCGTTGAACTTGTTGCATGTTGCGTCTTTATATTTTTGTTCAGAGTAGTTGAATTGGTTAAAAACAAAGTAAGATTGATTGTATAATTAATTAATTTCTGCATACATGGCTGTCTGAAAAATGATGCCATCAAGAACTATATAATTTAATATTGAACAAAAAAAATGCCAAAAAGTACCATTCTGCGACTGAATTCAGTACGTATCGTGAGGTCCCTGGTAATTCAGTACGTATCGTGAGGTCCCTGGTAATTCAGTACGTATCGTGAGGTCCCTGGTAATTCAGTACGTATCGTGAGGTCCCTGGTAATTCAGTACGTATCGTGAGGTCCCTGGTAATTCGGCACGTATCGTGAGGTCCCTGGTAATTCGGCACGTATCGTGAGGTCCCTGGTAATTCGGCACGTATCGTGAGGTCCCTGGTAATTCGGCACGTATCGTGAGGTCCCTGGTAATTCGGCACGTATCGTATCGTGAGGACCCTCCCTCCCCTTCCTACTGCCACGGAAAACACATCTCCCATGGAGACGACACGCCTGACCGGGCTCAGGGTCGAGGAGGATGACGTGACTGTGTGTGTGTGTGTGTGTGTGTGTGTGTGTGTGTGTGTGTGTGTGTGTCAGGTCCTTCCTCTGCATCAGTTAAGCTGTATCAGAACTTCATTCACAATCACACAATCTCTTAGACATCTTCTCATCCCTTACTCCTTCTCCCTCTCTCTCTCCCTGTCTCCCTCTCCCTCTCTCCACTTCCTGCACATCACACAGGGAGAAATCTGCTAGACATCCATTCTCTTCATCCCTCTATCTTCCCCTACTTCCTTCTAGCCCTCCCTGTCTTTCTTGCTCCCTCCTTCCCTTCCTCTCCTACTCTCTCCTCACCGTCCTTCAATGATTTGATTCACTCTCTCCCACATTATTTTCCTATCTCTGTCACTATCTCTCAATGTATCTTCTATCTCACTCTCTCCTCCCACCATATCCTCCCAACCTACCCTATGCATCTAGCATAGTTCATATTGACATTACACACAAAAATGCACACACATGTGTGCACACTCTGTCTGTCTCTGTCTCTGTCTCTGTCTCTGTCTCTGTCTGTCTAGTTTGCTGCAGCAACAGGAAATGTTAGTCAATACGTGGTTTATAAATAATAATAACAAATTGTGAAAAAAAACTAAACTTACTACTCTTCCTGCTCAGCAGGAAAATTCTCAGCAACAAAAGAGTGATAAAATGAACCTATATCTGTACCCATATGTTCATGACAATAAACTACTGTGCATTCTGAAAGTATTCAGACCCCTATTCTGGAATTGATTGCATATTTTTTTCCCCTCATCAATCTACACATTCCCCATAAAGACATCATAATACCCCATAAAGACATCATAATACCCCATAAAGACATCATAATACCCCATAATGACATCATAATACCCCATAATGACATCATAATACCCCATAATGACATCATAATACCCCATAAAGACATCATAATACCCCATAATGACAAAAACAAAAACATTTTTTTAGACATTTTAGCAAATGTATATAAAAAAACAGAAATATCACATTTAGATCCTTTACTCAGTACTTTGTTGAAGCATCTTTGGCAGCGATTACAGCCTCGAGTCTTCTTGGGTATGATGCTACAAGCTTGACACACCTGTATCTGGGGAGTGTCTCCCATTCTACTCTGCAGATACGGACCCTTTACGAACCCTTCCCCAGATCTGTGCCTGGACACAATCCTGTCTTAGAGCTTTACGGACCCTTCCCCAGATCTGTGCCTGGACACAATCCTGTCTTAGAGCTGGTGGTTCCTTTTAACATGAGACTTCAATATTTCAAGGTAAGAGGTTTTAGGTTGTAGTTAATATAGTATTTATAGGACTATTTCTCTCTCTACTATTTGTATTTCATTAACCTTTGACTATTGGATGTTCTTATAGGCACTTTAGTATTGCCAGTGTAACAGTATAGCTTCCGCCCCTCTCCTCGCCCCTACCTGGGCTCAACCAGGAACACATTGACAAGCCGAGTCGTTAAATAAAGGTAAAAAAAATATAAAGAAAATACATTTTTTTTTGGGGGGGGGGGCAAAATCGGAGCTCAAAAATACCGATTTCCGATGGTTATGAAAACTTTAAATCGGCCATTCCGATTAATCAGTTGACCTCTAATATAGACAGATGTGTGCCTTTCCAAATCATGTCCAATCAATTGAATTTACCACAAGTGGACTCCAATCAAGTTGTAGAAACCTCTCAAGGATAATCAATGAAAGCAGACTAAATTTTGAGTCTCATAACAAAGGGTCTGAATACTTATGTAAATAAAGTGTTTTTTGTTTTTTTTGT
>NC_068455.1:73713358-73720858 GCF_023373465.1 Oncorhynchus keta | reverse complement strand
TCTCTGTGTCTCTCTCTGTGTCTCTCTCTGCCTGTCTCTCTCTGCCTGTCTCTCTCTGCCTGTCTCTCTCTGTGTCTCTCTCTGTGTCTCTCTCTGTGTCTCTCTCTGTGTCTCTCTGTGTCTCTCTCTCTGTGTCTCTCTCTGTGTGTCTCTCTATCTCTCTCTCTGTGTGTCTGTCTCTATCTCTCTCTCTGTGTGTCTGTCTCTCTCTCTCTCTCTGTGTCTCTCTCTGTGTCTGTCTCTGTGTCTCTCTCTCTCTCTCTCTCTCTCTCTCTCTCTGTGTCTCTCTCTCTCTCTGTGTGTGTGTGTGTGTGTCTCTCTTTCTCTCTATCTCTGCTCTGTTTTATGGTTGATTCTTTCCAGTCAAATAATTATCGTTTTGCTTTCTAATAATTTGGTTAGCTCTAAATGTGTCCAGGGGCTCTGTGTGGTCTGTTTTTTTGTTTTGTTTTTTCTCTTTCTCTCATTCTTTCTCTCTTTCTAGGCCTCGTTCAGCCTTAAGGTTCTGTCAGACCATTGTTGCCCTCTTCTGGAGAAACGGGGAGAAAGAGAGAGAAATCAGGCAGGCCATGTTCCACCTAGAGGATTCATATACTCTGTCTCTATTCATAACATATAGGCCGTGTTCCACCAAGAGGATTCATATACTCTGTCTCTATTCTTAACATATAGTTAGGGGTAAATCCCTTTTTAATTTGAACAAAACCTTCCATGTAGAAGTGCTCAAAAAGTTACTTTTTGTACCCGAATGCCAAAATATTAAAGAGAGAAACTGGAAAATATAAATATATTGACATTAATATAATTTGAAAGGTATAGTTCTTGAAAACTTGATTACTGACAAGCAAAACATTTTGGGACTATGTCAACAAAGGACTAATAATGACTAAAAACAGCTGTGTGTGTGTATAAAATATATGTGTGTGTATATGTATATAAAATATATATGTGTGTGTATATGTATATAAAATATATATGTGTGTGTATATGTATATAAAATATATATGTGTGTATATGTATGTAAAATATATATCTGTGTGTGTAATATATATATATATATTTTTTTTACATTTTATGTATGGATGGATGGATGGATGGATGGATGGCAGGTAGCTTAGTGGTTAAAACGTTGGTTAAAACATTGTGCCATTAACTGAAAGGTTGCGAGATGGAATCCCAGAGCTGACAAGGTATAAATGTGTCGTTCTGCCCCTGAACAAGGCAGTTCACCCACTGTTCCCCGGTAGACCGACATTGTAAATAACAATTTGTTTTGACTTGCGTAGTTAAATAACTGTAAAATAAATATATATATGTTTATTAAGTGCCTTGTGTGTAGAATATACATGCAACAACAAATGAAAAAGCTGTAAAACCACGTGTTTATTTTTGTCCTCGGATGGATGGCTTCTTAGCAAAGAGTATTTCTCAAGCAAGAATTTTGCAGGGAAAAAAACACAATACTAGCTGTTATTGGCGGACAGTTTTCAAACTCTTTCTGATTGGTTTGTTAACTCATTTATTACATGGTGATGTCACCAGGCAGGCCAAAACAGGATGACATTTCAGGTGGTCTTTTCAAACAGCTCTTACACTAAAATAACATTATCATAATTTTCACAATTTCACAGTATTATTCCTACCTCATAGGGTATGTTAAACACAGGAAAATCTGCACTGGGCCTTTAAAACTAAGGGGATGCTGTCAAAAAGGCATTTCAATGGAATCAGAATGTCACTTAGACTTCATTTGACTTCAATTAATCGCACAGTGAAATTTGCCTATAGGGATTTAAGTGGAAGTTAGGCTTCACTATAGAAAGATGAGATTCTCTGGATTGTGAAAGAGTTGGAGGGAGAGAGAGATGGAGGGAGAGAGAGATGGAGGGAGAGAGAGATGGAGGGAGAGAGAGATGGAGGGGAGAGAGAGATGGAGGGAGAGAGAGATGGAGGGAGAGAGAGATGGAGGGAGAGAGAGATGGAGGGAGAGAGAGAGATGGAGGGAGAGAGAGATGGAGGGAGAGAGATGGAGGGAGAGAGAGATGGAGGGAGAGAGAGATGGAGGGAGAGAGAGATGGAGGGAGAGAGAGATGGAGGGAGAGAGAGATGGAGGGAGAGAGAGATGGAGGGAGAGAGAGATGGAGGAGAGAGAGATGGAGAGAGAGAGAGAGATGGAGGGAGAGAGAGATGGAGGGAGAGAGAGATGGAGGGAGAGAGATGGAGGAGAGAGAGATGGAGGGAGAGAGAGATGGAGGGAGAGAGAGATGGAGGGGAGAGAGAGATGGAGGGAGAGAGAGATGGAGGGAGAGAGAGATGGAGGGAGAGAGAGATGGAGGGAGAGAGAGATGGAGGAGAGAGAGATGGAGGAGAGAGAGATGGAGGGAGAGAGAGAGAGAGATAGAGAGAGAGAGATGGAGGGAGAGAGAGAGATGGAGGGAGAGAGAGATGGAGGGAGAGAGAGATGGAGGGAGATGGAGGGAGAGAGATGGAGGAGAGAGAGATGGAGGGAGAGAGATGGAGGGGGAGAGATGGAGGGGGAGAGAGATGGAGGGGGAGAGAGATGGAGGGGGAGAGAGATGGAGGGAGAGAGAGATGGAGGGGGAGAGATGGAGGGGGAGAGAGATGGAGGGAGAGAGAGAGATGGAGAGAGAGAGATGGAGAGAGAGAGATGGAGGGGGGAGAGATGGAGGGGGAGAGAGAGATGGGGGGAGGGAGGGAGAGAGAGATGGAGGGAGAGAGAGATGGAGGAGAGAGAGATGGAGGGAGAGAGAGATGGAGAGATGGAGGGAGAGAGAGATGGAGAGATGGAGGGAGAGAGAGATGGAGGGAGAGAGAGATGGAGGGAGAGAGAGATGGAGGGAGAGAGAGATGGAGAGAGAGAGAGAGATGGAGAGAGAGAGATGGAGAGAGAGAGAGAGATGGAGGGAGAGAGAGATGGAGGGAGAGAGAGAGATGGAGGGAGAGAGAGATGGAGAGAGAGAGAGATGGAGGGAGAGAGAGAGAGATGGAGGGAGAGAGAGATGGAGGGAGAGAGAGATGGAGAGAGAGAGAGATGGAGGGAGAGAGATGGAGGGAGAGAGAGATGGAGGGAGAGAGATGGAGGGGGAGAGAGAGATGGAGGGAGAGAGATGGAGGGGGAGAGAGATGGAGGGGGAGAGATGGAGGAGAGAGAGATGGAGGGGGAGAGATGGAGGGGGAGAGAGATGGAGGGGGAGAGAGAGATGGAGAGAGAGAGATGGAGGGGAGAGAGAGATGGAGAGAGAGAGATGGAGGGAGAGAGAGATGGAGGGAGGGAGGGAGAGAGAGAGAGAGAGAGATGGATGGAGGGAGGGAGAGAGAGAGAGATGGATGGAGGGAGGGGGAGAGAGAGAGATGAGAAAGGTGAATTTCCACAGGGAAAGAAAGAATGACTGGAACGATTGAGAGACATTATGTTTTAAACAGCTTATTACACATACACACGTATGCGCACACACACACCATACACCACACATACACCACACACACACCATACACCACACACACACCATACACCACACACACACACCATACACCACACACACACACCATACACCACACACACCATACACCACACACACACAACACCATACACCACACACACACACCATACACCACACACACACACCATACGCCACACACACACACCATACACCACACACACACATACACCATACACCACACACACACACACACACCATACACACACACACACACACCATACACCACACACACACACACCATACACCACACACACACACACCATACACCACACACACCATACACCACACGCCATACACCACACACACACACCATACACCATACACCACACACCATACACCACACACCATACACCACACACCATACACACACACACACACACACACCATACACCACACATACACCACACACACACACACACACACACACACACACACACACCATACACCACACACACACACACACCATACACCACACACACAACACCATACACACACACACACACCATACACCACACACACACACCATACGCCACACACACACACCATACACCACACACACACATACACCATACACCACACACACACACACACACCATACACACACACACACACACCATACACCACACACACACACACCATACACCACACACACACACACCATACACCACACACACCACACGCCATACACCACACACACACACCATACACCATACACCACACACCATACACCACACACCATACACCATACACCACACACACACACACACCATACACCACACATACACCACACACACACACACACCACACACACACACACACACACCATACACCACACACACACACACACCATACACCACACACACAACACCATACCACACACACACACCATACACCACACACACACACCATACGCCACACACACACACCATACACCACACACACACATACACCATACACCACACACACACACACACCATACACCACACACACACCACACACACACACACCATACACCACACACACACACACACCATACACCACACACACACACCATACACCACACACACCATACACCACACGCCATACACCATACACCATACACCACACACCATACACACACACACACACACACCACACACCACACATACACCACACACACACACACACACACACACACACACACACACACACACACCATACACCACACACACACACCATACACCACACACACACACCATACACCACACACACACACCATACACCACACACACCATACACCATACACACCCACCATACACCACACACACACACCATACACCACACACACACACCATACACCCACACACACACACCATACACCATACACCACACACCATACACACACCATACACCACACACACACACCATACACCATACACCACACACACACACACACCATACACCACCCATACACCATACACCACACACACACCATACACCACACACACACCATACACCACACACACACCACACACCACACACCACACACCATACACACACACCACACACCACACACACACACCACACACCATACACCACACACACACACCATACACCACACACACACACCATACACCACACACCATACACCACACACACACACCATACACCACACACACACACCACACACACACAACATACACCACACACATACACCATACATTACACACACCATACACCACACACACACACACACACCACACACCATACACCACACCATACACCATACACCACACACACGTATACACACCATACACACACACACGTATACACACACACCACACAGTATACACACACACCACACACTATACACCACACACACACACCATACACACACACACACACACACACACACACACCATACACCACACACACACACCATACACACACACACCCCATACCACACACACACCCCATACACCACACACACACACACCATACACACACACCACACATACACACCACACACCATACACCATACACACACACCATACACCATACACCACACACACACCATACACCACACACCATACACCACACACACACACACCACACACACACACACCATACACCATACACACACACACACACACCATACACACACACACACACACACCATACACACACACACACACACACACACACACACCATACACCACACCACACACCATACACCACACACCATACACCACACACACACACACCATACACCACACACACACACCATACACCACACACACACACCATACACCATACACCACACACCATACACACACACCATACACCACACACCATACACCACACACACACACCATACACCACACACACACCATACACCACACCATACACACACACACACACCATACACCATACACACACACCATACACACACACACACACACACACCATACACCATACACACCGTACACCACACCACACCATACACCACACACACACACACCATACACCACACACCATACACACACACCATACACCACACACCACACACACCATACACCATACACCACACACCACACATACACCACATACACACCACACACACACACCATACACCACACACGCACACATACACCACACACGCACACCATACACCACACACGCACACCATACACACACACACACACCATACACACACACACACCATACACCACACACCACACACCACACACACACACACACACACACACACACACACATACACACACCACACACCACACACCATACACCACACACCACACACACCATACACCACACACCATACACCACACACCATACACCACCCACACATACACCATACACCACCCACACGTATACACACACCACACACCATACACCACACACCACACACACCATACACCACACACATACACACACACCATACACCACCCACACGTATACACACACACACACCATACACCACACACCACACACACACCATACACACACCACACACCATACACACACACCATACACCACACCACACACACACACACCATACACCACACACACACACCATACAACACACCACACACCACACACACACACCATACACCACACACCATACACCACACACACACACCATACACCACACACACACACCATACACCACACACACACACCATACACCATACACCACACACACACACACACCATACACCACACACACACACACACACACCATACACCACACACACCATACACCATACACCACACACCACACACACACGAAGTGGAACTGGGCTGGCACACATCCTATTCTGTATGAGACCTGTCGTCACAGGTGGATCAGACACAACAGTGATGTCATCACCAGGATGAGGCTGTCTGAGTGTTCCTGCTCAACCAGTCTAACAGGGGCAACCAGTTCTATTTTAAGCTCGGGTCTCCCCTCCCACCTGAATAAACACCTGGGGTGTGTGTGTGTGTGTGTGTGTGACACAGAGAGTGAAAGGGGGAGGGTAGAGAGACGGACAGACAGACGGACAGAGAGAGAGGCAGACAGATCTGCATGTCTTCCTGGAAAAGGTGTGTCCTCTTACACACCTGAGGGGGCGTGGCTTAGGATCAGGCCCTGAGCGAAAGAGGAAGTATGTAGAAACAGTTTAGATCAACACAGAGAAGGTATACGTAACGTTGGGCTGTTCACTTACCAGAGGGAGAAAGCTCGGATTAATGGAAACTGGACAAGAGAAAAGGGAGAGACGTTTGATGGGGAACCTCATTGTCTTTCTTAGGATTGAGAGAGAGTGACAGAGAGAGGGTGAGAAAGTGGCAGCGAGAGAGAGAGAAAGTGGCAGAGAGCGAGAGAGAGAGAAAGTGGCAGAGAGTGAGAGAGAGAGAAAGTGGCAGAGAGCGAGAGAGAGAGAAAGTGGCAGAGAGCGAGAGAGAGAGAAAGTGGCAGAGAGCGAGAGAGAGAGAA
>NC_068455.1:73693358-73708358 GCF_023373465.1 Oncorhynchus keta | reverse complement strand
GTGTGGCAGGGAGAGGAAGAGAGGAGTGTGGCAGGAGAGGAAGAGAGGAGTGTGGCAGGAGAGGAAGAGAGGGGTGTGGCAAGAGAGGAGTGTGGCAAGAGAGGAGTGTGGCAGGAGAGGAAGAGAGGAGTGTGGCAGGAGAGGAAGAGAGGAGTGTGGCAGGAGAGGAAGAGAGGAGTGTGGAAGGAGAGGAAGAGAGGAGTGTGGAAGGAGAGGAAGAGGAGTGTGGCAGGAGAGGAAGAGAGGAGTGTGGAAGGAGAGGAAGAGAGGAGTGTGGAAGGAGAGGAAGAGGAGTGTGGAAGGAGAGGAAGAGAGGAGTGTGGAAGGAGAGGAAGATAATTATACTTCATGTTGAGTGAGAGTGAGAGTGAGAGGGAGAGGGAGAGGGAGAGGGAGAGGGAGAGTGAATGTGTCGTGTCATCATTGCAAGTGAGGCAGCTAGCCATGCATTGAGACACTACCTAGCTCTGAGTCATAATGACGGCAATCCGTGTGTTTGTGTGTGTGTCTGCTATGCAAAGGGGGCCAGGTTCAACTGGCAAGTGCTTTTTATGAGTGAGAGGATGAGCGTATACAGTTGAAGTCGGAAATTTACATACACTTATGTTGGAGTCATTAAAACTAGTTTACATACACTTAGGTTGGAGTCATTAAAACTAGTTAAGACAGGGAATTTTTACTAGGATTAAAAGGTCAGGAATTGAGAAAAACTGAGTTTATTAAATGTATTTGGCTAAGGTGTATTTAAACTTCCGACTTCAAGTGTGTGTGTGTGTGTCTGACCTACCCTTTGTACCCAGCAGAGTCTCTCAGTACCCAGCTTTGAACACACACACGTACGCACATACAAACACTGAAGGTGTGAGCAGCGCTGTGAAACATATGGGTCCATTTTCACCTTGTGCACCAGGGAAGTCGCACACAAATACACACACACACACACACACACACACACACACACAGTTGCGCTGCCAACGCTGTCAGTTTGTGTGTGTTCAGCATTTGATTCCCACCTATCTGTGTGTCTCGTTTCCCTCTGTCCAGATTTAAGGGTTGCGTTGACACACATGGCAGAATGTCACTTCCTGTTCTGCCTTCTGTATCTTATATTCTCTCTCTCTCTCTCTTGTTCTTGGTGGACTGTCGTGACTTGACTTTAACATTAATCTGAAGACTGGTATTTATCTAATTAACTGACTATGTTTAATTGTTACCCGATTACATTAATCATGTAACCATTAACTCATTAGGATTTGGGGGCACCACGAGCGGTTCTTTAAAGAGTTACCATCTCCTGAATTAAACTCTATAAGATCTTTACCTATCACATCTATAAATAGTCAACTTATTAATCATAACCTCGTATCATATCACCATTCTGAACAGTCGTAACCTGAGCCTTACTTATGATTCGGTACTACACAATTTTTTTATTGTTTATTCACAAAGTAATTAAATGAACGCGGGATGAACACACTCTGCACCGGTTAATGACTGGAGACCAGAGAACAGAACCCAAACGGAATGACAACAACATGGCTGCTTGTTAAAGAAGAGATGGAGAGAGAGGGACAGAGACACCTACCATTACCATGTTCAGAAAATACTCTTACCTACTTACCTACTTATACTACCTTACCTACCTATACTTTGCACACGAACCACCGCCCGCTTTAACCAAGAAATCATTCATGTATTTACGTGAAATGGCTGGGTTCTCTCTGATTACGGGGCAGCTTTTGTTTAAGGTTGTTGGGCCTTTTCGCAGCACGCTTTGTAAGGCTCTGATTGGTCCAAAATGGTTCCAACAAGTCTACTATTGTTGTTATTGTTCTTCGTAGTTGTTCCGGTGACTTGTCGTGTAGTCCTGAACACAGAGTTAATGTTACTTCCATTCGTCTCTTGAAGATGCTTCTTTGAAGACAGGCTAGCCAGCCTTCTCGACGGTTTCCCAGTGGGGTGAGGAGAGTAGCGTAATACGATGGTTTGAGCTGAGTAACAGGATGATCCAACTTAAATTTGCTTCGAAGATACTTTAAGTAGAACAGCCAATCAGCCGTACCAGTGATTGTCCTGAAGGTGAGTTTATCGTCTCTACCTCGTGTTGAAATTCAAAGTTGAAACCATTTTAAATGTGTAGCTACCGCTTCACGCTTTTTCTGGTTCAGTGTGTTAATTTATTAACCCATCATTTATACCACATTATACATTATAACATTAACATTACATACATAATACATAACATTATATCATTTATACCTTTTTGCTGGAAAGGGGTGGTTCTGGCTGGCTGACATGCTCCCTGGCCTCACTTCACGGCGTTGATTACTCACTGTCCAAAGTTATGGAAAACAATTATCTCTTGTCACTTCTCAAATCACATCCCTCAATTAACTTGTTATGGCTGGGGAGACAGTATTGAGTAGCTTGGATGAATAAGGTGCCCAGAGTAAATTGCCTGCTACTCGGGCCCAGAAGCTAAGATATGCATACTATTAGTAGATGTGGATAGAAAACACTGCAGTTTCTAAAACTGTTTGAATGACATCTGTGAGTATAATAGAAATCATATGGCAGGCAGAAACCTGAGAGAAAAATCCAACCAGGAAGTGGGAAATCTGAGGTTTGTAGTTTTTCAACACGTTGCCTATCGAAGATAGTGTAAATTTGGTCCGATTGCACTTCGTACGGCTTCCACCAGATGTCAACAGTTTTTAGAACCTTGTTTGAGGCTTCTACTGTGAAGGGGGAGAGAATGAGAGCTGTTTCAACCAGAGGTCTGGCAGAGTGCCATGAGCTCAGTCTCGTGCGCCCGTGAGAGCTGCGTTCCATTGCATTTCTAAAGACAAACAAATTCTCCGGTTGAAACATTATTGAAGATTTATGTTAAAAACATCCTAAAGATTCTATACATCATTTGACATGTTTCTACTAACTGTAACAAAACGTATTGATTTTTTTTCCCGTCTGGACCTAGTGCTCGCGCCTCATGAATTTGGATTTGTGAACTAAACGCGCGAACAAAAAGGAGGTATTTGGACATAAATTATGGACTTTATCGAACAAAACAAACATTTATTAAGGAACTGGGATTCCTGGGAGTGCGTTCTGATGAAGATCATCAAAGGTAAGTGAATATTTATAATACTATTTCTGACTTCTGTTGACTCCACAACGTGGCGGGTACCTGTGTGGCTTGTTTTTGTGTCTGAGCGCGGTACTCAGATTATTGCATGGTTTGCTTTTTCCGTAAAGTCTTTTTGAAATCTGACACAGCGGTTGCATTAAGGAGAAGTGGATCTATAATTCCATGTATAACACATTTTCATCAACATTTGTGATGAGTATTTCTGTAAATTGATGTGGCTCTCTGCTAAATCACAAGATGTTTTGGAAGCAAAACATTACTGAACAACGCGCCAATGTAAACTGAGATTTTTTTATATAAATGTGAACTTTATCGAACAAAACATAATTTATTGTGTAACATGAAGTCCTATGAGTGTCATCTGATGAAGATCATCAAAGGTTAGTGATTAATTTTATCTCTTTCTTCTTTTTGTGACTCCTCTCTTTGGCTGGAAAAATGGCTGTGTTTTTCTGTGACTAGTTGCTGACCTAACACAATAGTTTGGTGTGCTTTCGTTGTAAAGTCTTTTTGAAATCGGACACTGTGGTGGGATTAACAACAAGTTTATCTTTTAAAATGGTGTAAAATACTTGTATGTTTGAGGAATTTTAATTATGTGAATTTGGCGCCCTGCACTTCCGCTGGCTGTTGTCATGTCGATCCCGTTAGCAGGATTTCAGCCGTAAGAAGTTAACAAATCACATCCCTCTCTTAGCAAATCACATCCTTGTTGAGATGTTGAGAGCACAGACTTGTGTCTTCCACCTTGATTTACAACAGCACGTGAGTTCTTAATCCCCGCTAGTTCGTTCTTTCCCCCCTCTACGGGTGAAAGGGGGTCTGATTTAAGTTAGTCATTGCAAACCTATTCTGACCTATTTCGATCCTCGTGGTCAGTCATGACAGTCCCTCTCTGGTGGGTACAATCTTGGAAGGATTCTGCAAGTCGCAGAATTATTACACTTTTTGTAAGAGAATGACCACGGGATGTCCTGGTTGTGGATCGTCCTGACAGGACATACTCCTGCTCTCTCTTTTTAAGGCAGCACATACCAGTACTAACCTGTACTAACTGGTAATAACCTATTTCAATGTTATCTCATGTGTTCTTAGACAAAGATAAAAATCGCAAACACATCAATCTGTCCTGTAATAGGAGGTTATATAGATTTCTGGAAGTGGTGTTGTCCTATCAACAGAGGAGAGCAGGGCATCATGTACCCATATAAATATCTTGTTGGAGCTAAATGTAACTGAATTAAATTATTTGAATAGTTGCCACATGTTTCCTGATTTATACAGTATCTTCTATGACATAATCTCACCCCCACACACACCCTCTCTCGCTAACACGCAAGCGTGCACCTCCACCCCCACACACACCCTCTGAGCCCTAACTCAACCCTCTCTATCTCTCTCTCTCTCTCTTCTCTCCATAGAAAAGTGTGAAGGAGGGGATTCTATTGAAACAGACGAGCTCATTCCAGAGATGGAAAAGGAGGTTCTTCAAATTGAGAGGAAGGACACTTTACTATGCCAAAGACTCAAAGGTGACCCATACTTTACTATGCCAAAGACTCAAAGGTGACCCACATTTTTGAAGAAGGTTTTTACTTGTAAATGGCTGTGATATGTGGTTTTTTACCTTAATTGAATTCCCTTACTAAGTTGCTCTGGATAAGTGTCTGCTCAATGGCTGAAATGTAAATGCGTTTGTATTACTTCCCTCTTCGTTACATTGGCTTCGACGTGAACTTTTTATTACACTTTTTATTACAAAATTATAACTTTTATTTTTTATTTTTTCAAGTCTCTGATATTTGACGAGGTGGACCTATCAGACGCCAGCGTGGCCGAGACCAGCACCAAGAACATCAACAACAGCTTTACGGTAACCATGACGACACACTACTTCCTCTACCGTAACCAAGACCACAGCTGCACTGCGAATATGATACTCCCTCCATTCTTGTATATTCTGCTAATCTATACTTTCTCTCTCTCAATTAAATTCAATTCAAGGGGCTTTATTGACATGGGAAACATATTTTTACATTGCCAAAGCAAGTGAAATAGATAATAAACAAAAGTGGAATGAACAATTAAAAGTGAACAGTAAACATTACACTCACAGAAGTTCCAGAAGAATAAAGACATTTCAAATATCATATTATGTCTATATACAGTGTTGTAACAATGTATAAAAGGGAAAATAACTAAACATAAATATGGGTTGTATTTACAATGGTGTTGTTCTTCACTGGTTGACCTTTTCTTGTGGCAACAACAAATCTTGCTGCTGTGACGGCACACTGTGGAATTACCCCCAGTAGATATGGGAGTTTATCAAAATTGGGTTTGTTTTAGATTTCTTTGTGGATCTGTGTAATCTGAGGGAAATATGTGTCTCTAATATGGTCATACATTTGGCAGGAGGTTAGAAAGTGCAGCTCAGTTTCCACCTCATTTTGTGGGCAGTGAGCACATAGCCTGTCTTCTCATGTCTGCCTTCGGCGGCCTTTCTCAATAGCAAGGCTATGCTCACTGAGTCTGTACATAGTCAAAGCTTTCCTTAATTTGTCAGTCACAGTGGTCAGTGATTCTGCTTCTGTTTATTCTCTGTTTAGGGCCAAATAGCATTCTAGTTTGCTCTGTTTTTTTTGTGAAATATTTCCTGTGTGTCAAGTAATTATATTTTTGTTTTCTCATGATTTGATTGGGTCTAATTGTGCTGCTGTCCTGGGGCTCTGTGGGGTCTGTTTGTGTTTGTGAACAGAGCCCCAGGACCAGCATGCTTAGGGGACTCTTCTCCAGGTTCATCTCTCTGTAGGTGAATGCTTTGTTATGGAAGGTTTGGGAATCGCTTCCTTTTTGGTGGTTGTAGAATTTAACGTCTCTTTTCTGGGTTTTGATACTTAGCGGGAATCTGCCTAATTCTGCTCTGCATGCATTATTTGGTGTTGTACGAGGAGGATGTTTTAGCAGAATTCTGAATGCAGTCTCAGTTTGGCCTTTGTCCCATTTTGTGAGTTCTTGGTTGGTGAGCGGACCCCAGACCTCACAACCAAAAAGGGCAATAGGTTCTATATCTGATTCAAGTATTTTTAGCCAGATCCTAATTGGTATGTCAAATGTTATGTTCCTTTTGATGGCATAGAAGTCCCTTCTTGCCTTGTCTCTCAGATCGTTCACAGTTCACAGTTTATGGAAGTTACCTGTGGCTCTGATGTTTAGGTCGAGGTATGTATAGTTTTTTTGTGCTCTAGAGCAACGGTGTCTAGATGGAATTAGTATTTGTGGTCCTGGCAACTGGACCTTTTTTGGAACACCATTATTTTTGTCTTACTGAGATTTACTGTCAGGGCCCAGGTCTGTCAGGGCCCAGGTCTGTCAGGGCCCAGGTCTGTCAGGGCCCATGGTCTGACAGAATCGGTGCAGAAGATCTAGGTGCTGCTTGTAGGCCGTCCTTGGTTGGGGACAGAAGCACCAGATCATCAGCAAACAGTAGACAAATGACTTCAGATTCTAGAAGGGTGAGGCCAGGTGCTGCAGACTGTTCTAGTGCCCTTTGCCTTTGTTTTGGTTTGTTTGTTTGTCAATTAGGGTGTGCAGGGTGAATACGTGGTCAGCCGTAGAGTCATTTGGTAAAAATCCAATTTGACATTTGCTCAGTACATTGTTTTCACTGAGGAAACGTATGAGTCTGCTGTTAATGATAATGCAGAGGATTTCCCCAAGGTTGCTGTCGACACATATCCCACGGTAGTTATTCACTCTCAATTCAATTCAAGGGGCTTTATAACTCTTTTGTGACTCTTCTTTTAAAAAAATATATATTTTTGTCTCTCTCTCTCTTCCCAGGTGATCACTCCGTTCAGGAAGCTGATGCTGTGTGCAGAGAGCAGGAAGGAGATGGAGGATTGGATTGGTGCTCTGAAGTCTGTACAGAAATGGGAGACTTACGAGGTAAACTTGTCTAACCTCCATCCTCTCTATCCCTCCATCCTCTCTATCCCCCCATCCTCTCTATCCCTCCATCCTCTATCCTCTATCCCTCTACCCTCCATCCTCTTTACCCTCCATCCTCTCTATCCCCCATCCTCTCTATCCCTCTACCCTCCATCATCTCTATCCCTCCATCCTCTCTATCCCTCCATCCTCTCTATCCCTCCATCCTCTATCCTCTATCCCTCCACCCTCCATCCTCTTTACCCTCCATCCTCTCTATCCCCCCCATCCTCTCTATCCCCCATCCTCTCTATCCCTCCATCCTCTCTATCCCTCCATCCTCTATCCTCTATCCCTCCACCCTCCATCCTCTTTACCCTCCATCCTCTCTATCCCCCATCCTCTCTATCCCTCCATCCTCTCTATCCCTCCATCCTCTATCCTCTATCCCTCCACCCTCCATCCTCTTTACCCTCCATCCTCTCTATCCCCCCATCCTCTCTATCCCTCCATCCTCTATCCTCTATCCCTCTACCCTCCATTCTCTTTACCCTCCATCCTCTCTATCCCCCATCCTCTCTATCCCTCCATCCTCTCTATCCCTCCATCCTCTATCCTCTATCCCTCCACCCTCCATCCTCTTTACCCTCCATCCTCTCTATCCCCCATCCTCTCTATCCCTCCATCCTCTATCCTCTATCCCTCTACCCTCCATCCTCTCTATCCCTCCATCCTCTATCCTCTATCCCTCTACCCTCCATCCTCTCTATCCCTCCATCCTCTCTATCCCTCCATCCTCTCTATCCCTCCATCCTCCACCCTCCATCCTCTCTATCCCTCTACCCTCCATCCTCTCTATCCCTCCATCCTCTATCCTCTATCCCTCCACCCTCCATCCTCTTTATCCCTCCATCCTCTCTATCCCTCCATCCTCTATCCTCTATCCCTCCACCCTCCACCCTCCATCCTCTCTATCCCTCCATCCTCTATCCCTCCACCCTCCATCCTCTCTATCCCTCTACCCTCCATCCTCTCTATCCCTCTACCCTCCATCCTCTCTATCCCTCTACCCTCCATCCTCTCTATCCCTCCATCCTCTCTATCCCTCCATCCTCTATCCTCTATCCCTCCACCCTCCATCCTCTCTATCCCTCCATCCTCTCTATCCCTCCATCCTCTATCCTCTATCCCTCCACCCTCCATCCTCTCTATCCCTCCACCCTCCATCCTCTCTATCCCTCCATCCTCTCTATCCCCCCATCCTCTATCCCCTCATCCCTCTGTCCCTCCTCCCCTCTATCCCCCATGCCTCTGTCCTTCCTCCCCTCTATCCCTCCATCTCTCTACCCTCCATCCTTTATCCCTCTATGCCTCCATCCTCTCCATCCTCTCTATCTCTCCAGCCTTTTATCTCTCTTCCCCTCCATCCTCTCTATTCCTCCCTCCATCCCTCTATCCCTCCATCTTCTCTATCCCTCTATCCCTCCATCCCTCTATCCTCACCATCCTTTCATTGATTCTCTCTTTTCACCTGTTGGCCTCCCATCCTTCTAAAAGGGACATCTTTAGGTATGATGTTTATTTAACATTGGTGGTAACAATGTATTTTCCGGGCCTCCCGAGCGGCTCAGTGGTCTAGGCACTCCATCGCAGTGTTAGCTGTGCAACTATAGATCCTGGTTCGCAGCCCGGCTGTGACCGGGAGACCCATGGGGCGGCGCACAATTGGCCCAGAGTCGCCCAAGTTAGTGGAGGGTTTGGCTGGCAGGGATTTCCTTGTCCCATGGTGCACTAGTAACTCCTGTGGTGGGACGGGTATAGTGCACGCTGACACGGTCGCCAGGTGCACGGTGTTTCCCCCGGAACATTGGTGTGGCTAGCTTCTGGGTTAAGCGGGCATTGTGTCAAGAAGCAGTGTTTCGGATGACGCAGGGCTCTGGATCCTTTTTCCTGAGCGTACGGGAGTTGCAGCGATGAGACAAGACTGTAACTACCAATTGGACGCCACAAAATTGGGGAGAAGAAGGGGTAAAACAATTACATTAATAAACAATGTGTTATTGTCTGAGGACACTAAAGTATCTCTCTCTCTCTCTCTCTCTCTCTCACTCTCTCTCACTCTCTCTCTCTCTCTCTCTCTCTCTCTCTTTCTCTCTCTCTCTCTCTCTTTCTCTCTCTCTCTCTTTCTCTCTCTCTCTCTCTAGACCAGTCTATTTAATATGGAACATTTCTCTGGGATGCATAACTGGTATGCCTGTTCCCACGCAAGACCCACCTTCTGTAACGTCTGCAGAGAGGCCCTCTCCGGAGTCACCTCACACGGACTGTCCTGTGAAGGTACACACCCCCTCCCCCACACATGCGACTTTACGTTCACAGACGCAATGGATCAAGTTAAAGCTCCACTTGATGTTTCCATGTGCATCTTTACAGACATTGTGGCATCTTTACAGACATTGTGGCATCTTTACAGACATTGTGGCATCTTTACAGACATTGTGGCATCTTTACAGTTATTGTGGCATCTTTACAGTTATTGTGGCATCTTTACAGACATTGTGGCATCTTTACAGACATTGTGGCATCTTTACAGACATTGTGACATCTTGGCATCTTTACAGACATTGTGGCATCTTTACAGCCATTGTGGCATCTTTACAGACATTGTGGCATCTTTACAGACATTGTGGCATCTTGGCATCTTTACAGACATTGTGGCATCTTGGCATCTTTACAGTCATTGTGGCATCTTTACAGTCATTGTGGCATCTTTACAGTCATTGTGGCATCTTTACAGACATTGTGGCATCTTTACAGACATTGTGGCATCTTGGCATCTTTACAGACATTGTGGCATCTTTACAGACATTGTGGCATCTTTACAGACATTGTGGCATCTTGGCATCTTTACAGACATTGTGGCATCTTTACAGTCATTGTGGCATCTTTACAGTCATTGTGGCATCTTTACAGTCATTGTGGCATCTTTAAAGTCATTGTGGCATCTTTACAGTCATTGTGGCATCTTTACAGACATTGTGGCATCTTTACAGACATCTTGGCATCATTACAGACATTGTGGCATCTTGGCATCTTTACAGACATTGTGGCATCTTTACAGACATTGTGGCATCTTTACAGACATTGCGGCATCTTTACAGACATTGCGGCATCTTTACAGACATTGCGGCATCTTTACAGACATTGCGGCATCTTTACAGACATTGCGGCATCTTTACAGACATTGCGGCATCTTTACAGACATTGTGGCATCTTTACAGACATTGTGGCATCTTGGCATCTTTACAGACATTGCGGCATCTTTACAGACATTGCGGCATCTTTACAGACATTGCGGCATCTTTACAGACATTGCGGCATCTTTACAGACATTGCGGCATCTTTACAGACATTGCGGCATCTTTACAGACATTGTGGCATCTTTACAGACATTGTGGCATCTTTACAGACATTGCGGCATCTTTACAGACATTGTGGCATCTTTACAGACATTGTGGCATCTTTACAGACAATGTGGCATCTTGGCATCTTTACAGAGATTGTGGCATCTTTACAGACATTGTAGCATCTTGGCATCTTTACAGACATTGTGGCATCTTGGCATCTTTACAGACATTGTGGCATCTTGGCATCTTTACAGACATTGTGGCATCTTTACAGACATTGTGGCATCTTTACAGACATTGTGGCATCTTGGCATCTTTACAGACATTGTGGCATCTTTACAGACATTGTGGCATCTTGGCATCTTTACAGACATTGTGGCATCTTTACAGACATTGTGGCATCTTGGCATCTTTACAGACATTGTGGCATCTTGGCATCTTTACAGACATTGTGACATCTTTACAGACATTGTGGCATCTTTAGAGACATTGTGACATCTTTACAGACATTGTGGCATCTTTACAGACATTGTGGCATCTTGTTACTGTTTTGTTAGACTGGTTTGTCGATCTCTAAACAGATACTATTCTCTCTCACACCAGTGTGTAAGTTCAAGGCCCATAAGCGCTGTGCGGTGCGCTCCACCAACACCTGTAAATGGACCACGCTGGCCTCCATAGGAAATGACATCATGGAGGATGAGGATGGGGTGGGTAATGTAGTTCTCTTAGTTATAACCCAAATCCTTAAGTTGTTTTCCTCAAAAGTTGAGATTCTAATCATTCTGTTGTGTAGATCCACCTATTTGCCTCAAATAAAACAAATCTGATATTCCTTCATTAAATATCTCTCTGTGTTAGAAAAGGGTCTGAATACTTACGTAAATAAGATGTTTCTGTTATATTATAAATGTTTCATTTGAAGACATTTCTAAAAACCGGTTTTCACTTTGTCATTATGGGCTATTGTGATGTCATTATGGGCTATTGTGATGTCATTATGGGCTATTGTGATGTCATTATGGGCTATTGTGATGTCATTATGGGCTATTGTGACGCCATTATGGGGTATTGTGACGTCATTATGGGGTATTGTGATGTCATTATGGGGTATTGTGTTTAGATTGAGGATTATTTTTAATACGTTTTCGAATAAGGCTGGAAAGTCAGTCAGTCAGTGCTAAATGTGTGTGGTGTTTAATCACCCTTCATCCCCCTCTACCCACCCTCCCGTCCAATCCCCCTCTCTCATCCTCCCCCCCACCCCCCTCAGGTGTCCATGCCTCACCAGTGGTTAGAAGGGAACCTGCCGGTCAGTGCTAAGTGTGTGGTGTGTGATCGTAACTGTGGCAGTGTCAGGAGACTGCAGGACTGGAGGTGTCTATGGTGCACAGCTATTGTGAGTACACACACACGCATAGAGACACACGCATAGAGACACACGCATAGAGACACACGCATAGAGACACACGCATAGAGACACACGCATAGAGACACACGCATAG
This sequence comes from Oncorhynchus keta, assembly GCF_023373465.1. Taxonomy (NCBI): domain Eukaryota; kingdom Metazoa; phylum Chordata; class Actinopteri; order Salmoniformes; family Salmonidae; genus Oncorhynchus; species Oncorhynchus keta. The sequence continues at coordinate 73,696,368 of NC_068455.1, read as the reverse complement.
AGACACACGCATAGAGACACACGCATAGAGACACACGCACAGAGACACACGCACAGAGACACACGCATAGAGACACACGCATAGAGACACACGCATAGAGACACACGCATAGAGACACACGCATAGAGACACACGCACAGAGACACACGCACAGAGACACACGCACAGAGACACACGCACAGAGACACACGCACAGAGACACACGCACAGAGACACACGCACAGAGACACACGCACAGAGACACACGCACAGAGACACACGCACAGAGACACACGCACAGAGACACACGCACAGAGACACACGCACAGAGACACGCACAGAGACACACGCACAGAGACACACGCACAGAGACACACGCACAGAGACACACGCACAGAGACACACGCACAGAGACACACGCACAGAGACACACGCACAGAGACACACGCACAGAGACACACGCACAGAGACACACGCACAGAGACACACGCACAGAGACACACGCACAGAGACACACGCACAGAGACACACGCACAGAGACACACGCACAGAGACACACGCACAGAGACACACACACACAGACACACACACACACAGACACACACACACATAGAGACACACACACACACAGAGACACACACACACACAGAGACACACACACATAGAGACACACACACATAGAGACACACACACACACTATAGACACACACACATAGAGACACACACACATAGAGACACACACACACAGAGACACACACACACAGAGACACACACACACAGAGACACACACACACAGAGACACACACACACAGAGACACACACACATAGAGACACACACACACAGAGACACACACACACATAGAGACACACACACACAGAGACACACACACATAGAGACACACACACATAGAGACACACACACATAGAGACACACACACATAGAGACACACACACATAGAGACACACACACATAGAGACACACACACATAGAGACACACACACATAGAGACACACACACATAGAGACACACACACACACATAGAGACACACACACACACATAGAGACACACACACACACATAGAGACACACACACAGACATAGAGACACACACACAGACATAGAGACACACACACAGACATAGAGACACACACACAGACATAGAGACACACACACACACATAGAGACACACACACACACATAGAGACACACACACACACATAGAGACACACACACACACATAGAGACACACACACACACATAGAGACACACACACATAGAGACACACACACACACATAGAGACACACACACATAGAGACACAGACACACACACAGACACAGACACACACACAGACACAGACACACACACACACACACACACACACACACACATAAAGACACACACATAGCGACACACACACAAAGAGACACACACACTTACAGAGACACACACACAGAGACACACACACATAGAGTCACAAACATGGAGACACACACATAGGGACACACACACACACACACCGACAGAGACACACACACAGAGACACACACACATAGAGACACACACATAGAGACACACACATAGAGACACACACACATAGAGACACACACATAGAGACACACACACATAGAGACACACACACATAGAGACACACACACATAGAGACACACACACACACACAGACACACACACACACACACACACACACATAGAGACACACACATAGAGACACACTTTAAAACAGGCTAGAGTACCCTATTCCCTATATAGTGCACTACTTTTGACCAGAGTAGTGCACCCTATTCCCTATATAGTGCACTACTTTAGACCAGGCTAGTGCACCCTATTCCCTATATAGTGCACTACTTTAGACCAGGCTAGTGCACCCTATTCCCTATATAGTGCACTACTTTTGACCAGAGTAGTGCACCCTATTCCCTATATAGTGCACTACTTTTGACCAGAGTAGTGCACCCTATTCCCTATATAGTGCACTACTTTTGACCAGAGTAGTGCACCCTATTCCCTATATAGTGCACTACTTTAGACCAGGGTAGTGCACCCTATTCCCTAGATATTATCCCCTCTAAGGTGCACTATTTGGCAGTGGTGGAAAAAGTACCTAATTGTCATAAAAGTAAAGATGACCTAAATACCTTAATATAAAATGACTGTGAAAGTCACCCGGTAAAATACAAAACATCTAAAAGTAATTGGTTTTAAATATTCTTAAGTATCAAATGTAAATGTAATTGCTAAAATGTACAAGTATAAATGCTTTAAAAAAATCCTTATACTAGTCAGTTGTCCAACTGAAATGTGTCTTCCACATTTAATCCAACCGCTCTGAATCAGGGGGGGGGGGCTGCCTTAATCGACATCCACGTCTTCAGGGAACAGTGCCTTGTTCAGGTGCAGAACGACCTCAGCAGAGCAGACATTTTCTAGTTTTTATTTATTTATCATTTTAATTTTACCTTTATTTATTTGTTCTCTGTTTAGTGAGTCCTCCAGATCAGAGGTAGTAGGGACCAGGGATGTTCTCTTGATAAGTGTTTGAATTTGTCCATTTCCTGTCCTGCTAAGCATTCAAAATGTAACGAGTATTTTTGGGTGTCAACAGAAATGTAAGGAGTAAAAAGTACATTATTTTCTTTAGGAATGTAGTGGAATAAAAGTATAAGTAGTCAAAAATATAAATAGTAAAGTAATGTACAGATACCCCCCAAAATGACTAAAGTAGTACTTTAAAGTATTTTTACTTAAGTACTGTGTGTGTGTGTGTGTGTGTGTGTGTGTGTGTGTGTGTGTGTGTGTGTGTGTGTGTGTGTGTGTGTGTGTGTGTGTGTGTGTGTGTGTGTGTGAACAGGTCCACAGCAGCTGTAAAGAGCAGATGGGAAAGGTGTGTCCTCTGGGTCAGTGTCGCGTCTCCATCATCCCTCCTACAGCCCTCAACAGTATCAACTCTGACGGTGAGACAAACACACCTCTTATCATTTTCTCAAAGGTCACCTCTCCCTCCAGAGGTCAA
>NC_068455.1:73680858-73690858 GCF_023373465.1 Oncorhynchus keta | reverse complement strand
CACACACACAAGCTTACACACACGCGCACACACACACAAGCTTACACACACACACACGCGCGCGCGCACACACACACACACGCACACACCCACAAACGTACACACACAACACTTCTTATGGAAGACTGAAGGATTACATTGATCTGTTCTCTGAGATATAATGAGGTCACTGTGTTGAGTCAGATTAACTGTCAATGTCTGCGATTTGCTGTTGATTTCCTGGCATTTGGTGTGTGTGTGTGTGTGTGTGTGTGTGTGTGTGTGTGTGTGTGTGTGTGTGTGTGTGTGTGTGTGTGTGTGTGTGTGTGTGTGTGTGTGTGTGTGTGTGTGTGTGTTCGTTCTCAGGTGGAGTGTGATGACATACGAGCTTCCCACCAAACACTGTCCAATGGTGAAGGAAGACTATTTTAGTCCCGACTCACCCTTACAGGTACTATAGGTTCTCCGGTTTGAGCCGAAAAGACGCCGCAGTTTCTCAAAATAAACAGGTTTTATCACGCAACTGGTTGTTTCTCTCTGAGCCGAAATGACACCTCAGTTTCTCAAAATACACAGACTTTACCATGAAACTGGTTGTTCCTCTCCCCTTCAGGTCCACATCACTCAGTATGCAGACTCTGTGGCCTCCCACCTCACCAAAATCCTGGACTCGGACAAACCCACTGATGTCATATCCTCTGCCAAGTACGTGCACTGCATGCTGGGCTGCGGGGTGGTTAGGAGGGAGGGAGGGAGAGGGATGGAGAGAGGGAGGGAGGGATCATGTCTGAATATCCTGGAGATGTCTGGAATGAAGGAGGAGGGAGTAAAGGAGAGAGAGGGAGGGGGAGGAGAGTATATTTGAAGAGGGGGGGAGTGGGGAAGGGAGATGGAGAGGAGAGAGGGAAGAAGAGGTAGAGTACCCCTGAAGATGGAGGGAGAGGAGAGAGAGAGGGAGGGAGGGAGAGGCAGAGTACCCCTGAAGAGGGTGGGAGAGGAGGAGAGAGGGAGGGAGGGAGAGGTAGAGAGGGATGGATGGAGGGAGGGAGGGAGAGGTAGAGTACCCCTGAAGGGTGAGGGAGGGAGAGGAGAGAGGGATGGAGGGAGGGAGAGGTAGAGTACCCCTGAAGATGGAGGGAGAGGAGAGAGAGAGGGAGGGAGGGAGAGGCAGAGTACCCCTGAAGAGGGAGGGAGAGGAGGAGGGAGAGGAAAGAGGGAGGGAGAGGTAGAGTACCCCTGAAGAGGGAGGGAGAGGAGGGAGAGGAAAGAGGGAGGGCGAGGTAGAGTATCTAGGATAATACTGGGGAAGGGAGAGGTAGAGTATCTCTGATGAGAGGTAGAGTATCTCTGATGAGAGGTAGAGTATCTCTGATGAGAGGTAGAGTATCTCTGATGAGAGGTAGAGTATCTCTGATGAGAGGTAGAGTATCTCTGATGAGAGGTAGAGTATCTCTGATGAGAGGTAGAGTATCTCTGATGAGAGGTAGAGTATCTCTGATGAGAGGTAGAGTATCTCTGATGAGAGGTAGAGTATCTCTGATGAGAGGTAGAGTATCTCTGATGAGAGGTAGAGTATCTCTGATGAGAGGTAGAGTATCTCTGATGAGAGGTAGAGTATCTCTGATGAGAGGTAGAGTATCTCTGATGAGAGGTAGAGTATCTCTGATGATGAGGTAGAGTATCTCTGATGAGAGGTAGAGTATCTCTGATGAGAGGTAGAGTATCTCTGATGAGAGGTAGAGTATCTCTGATGAGAGGTAGAGTATCTCTGATGAGAGGTAGAGTATCTCTGATGAGAGGTAGAGTATCTCTGATGAGAGGTAGAGTATCTCTGATGAGAGGTAGAGTATCTCTGATGAGAGGTAGAGTATCTCTGATGAGGGAGGGAGGAAGGGAGAGGAGAGAGCGAGGATGTCTGTATTGATTCATCTCACTGTTCAGTCCCTGTGCCAGCTGGGTTACACAAGACTTAACACTACTTAGGAGACATCATCAGTGGATTAGGGTACAGACACTACTTAGTGACATCATCAGTGCATTAGGGTACAGACACTACTTAGGGGACCTTATTAGAGCTGTAGAGTGCACTACTTAGGGAGACTTTTGAAGTGCATTAGACTCCAGACACTCCTTAGTGCTGACATCATCAGTGCTGACATCATCAGTGCTGACATCATCAGTGCTGACATCATCAGTGCTAATAATAATAATATAATAATATATGCCATTTAGCAGACGCTTTTATCCAAAGCGACTTACAGTCATGTGTGCATACATTCTACGTATGGGTGGTCCCGGGGATCGAACCCACTACCCTGGCGTTACAAGCGCCATGCTCTACCAACTGAGCTACAGAAGGACCACCTGACATCATCAGTGCTGACATCATCAGTGCTGACATCATCAGTGCATTAGGCTCCAGACACTCCTTAGTGCTGACATCATCAGTGCTGACATCATCAGTGCAGACATCATCAGTGCATTAGGCTCCAAACACTCCTTAGTGCTGACATCATCAGTGCTGACATCATCAGTGCATTAGGGTACAGACACTACTTAGTGCTGACATCATCAGTGCATTAGGGTCCAGACACTCCTTAGTGCTGACATCATCAGTGCTGACATCATCAGTGCTGACATCATCAGTGCTGACATCATCAGTGCATTAGGCTCCAGACACTCCTTAGTGCTGACATCATCAGTGCTGACATCATCAGTGCATTAGGGTACAGACACTACTTAGTGCTGACATCATCAGTGCATTAGGGTCCAGACACTCCTTAGTGCTGACATCATCAGTGCTGACATCATCAGTGCTGACATCATCAGTGCATTAGGCTCCAGACACTCCTTAGTGCTGACATCATCAGTGCTGACATCATCAGTGCATTAGGGTCCAGACACTCCTTAGTGCTGACATCATCAGTGCTGACATCATCAGTGCTGACATCATCAGTGCATTAGGGTCCAGACACTCCTTAGTGCTGACATCATCAGTGCTGACATCATCAGTGCATTAGGGTCCAGACACTCCTTAGTGCTGACATCATCAGTGCTGACATCATCAGTGCTGACATCATCAGTGCATTAGGCTCCAGACACTCCTTAGTGCTGACATCATCAGTGCTGACATCATCAGTGCATTAGGGTCCAGACACTCCTTAGTGCTGACATCATCAGTGCTGACATCATCAGTGCAATAGGGTCTGTCGGCTCTGTACTTATATCGAATGTGTATCTCTCTCCCCTGAAAGGTGAAGTAGGGTTTAAAAATGAATTTTCATGCAGTAGATAATACAGGAATGGAGAAATATGTTTCACACTGGTATCACTACCTCTCTCTCTCTCTCTCCTCCCATCCTCTCTCTCTCTCCTCCCATCCTCTCTCTCTCTCCTCCCATCCCTCTCTCTCTCTCTCCTCCCATCCTCTCTCTCTCTCTCTCCTCCCATCCTCTCTCTCCTCCCATCCTCTCTCTCTCCTCCCATCCTCTCTCTCTCTCTCTCCCATCCCTCTCTCTCTCTCTCTCCTCCCATCCTCTCTCTCTCTCTCTCCTCCCATCCTCTCTCTCTCTCTCTCCTCCCATCCTCTCTCTCTCCTCCCATCCTCTCTCTCTCCTCCCATCCTCTCTCTCCCCTCCCCTCCTCTCTCTCTCCTCCCATCCTCTCTCTCTCCTCCCATCCTCTCTCTCTCCTCCCATCCTCTCTCTCTCTCTCTCCTCCCATCCTCTCTCTCTCTCTCTCCTTCGCTCTCTGCCTCCACCCCACTTACCCTCTCTTGCTCGCTCTCTCTCTCCTTCCAACTCCACCCCTCTATCTCCTCTGTCTCCTCTCTTTCTCTCTATCAGGTTTTTGTGTGGGACGGTGAATGATTTTGTAGCAGAGGTGGGGAGAGCGTATGAGAGAGCCACAGAGAACAAGGAGGAGGCCGATGCTATGGCAAAGAAGGTCTGTGTGTGTGTGTATTATATAACAGATTGTATAATACATCTAACCAGTGGGCTGGAGAGGTGTGTGTGTGTGTGTGTGTGTGTGTGTGTGTGTGTGTGTGTGTGTGTGTGTGGCCGTACAGTAGCATCCAGGTCAATAGAAATAAATAAACAAGTTAGTTCTGTCTACATCCCAAATGGAACTCTATTCACTTTATAGGGCACTACGTTGTACCAGACCCTTATGGGCCCTTGTCTAAAGTAGTGCACTATATAGGGAATAGGGCTCTATTAGGGATGTAGACAGAAGCCTCTAACTGGCTAGAGGCACGTATAATAATGTACTATTTAAAAAATAAAAAAAACATTTATTCATATATTCCAATTGAGTGGATTCTGCTTCTGCATTTACATATTGTATCTATTGTATTGAGCTGAACTGACAACCCAAACAGACCACTTGTAGAACAGAATGTTCACTTGTTACCCTCTGTCTGTCTGTCTGTCTGTCTGTCTGTCTGTCTGTCTGTCTCGCTCTCTTTCTGTCTGTCTGTCTCGCTCTCTTTCTGTCTGTCTGTCTCGCTCTCTGTCTGTCTGTCTGTCTCGCTCTCTTTCTGTCTGTCTGTCTCGCTCTCTTTCTGTCTGTCTGTCTCGCTCTCTGTCTGTCTGTCTGTCTGTCTGTCTCGCTCTCTGTCTTGTCTGTCTGTCTTGTCTGTCTGTCTCGCTCTCTGTCTGTCTGTCTGTCTGTCTGTCTGTCTGTCTGTCTGTCTGTCTGTCTCGCTCTCTGTCTGTCTGTCTGTCTCGCTCTCTGTCTGTCTGTCTCTCGCTCTCTGTCTGTCTGTCTGTCTGTCTGTCTCTCGCTCTCTGTCTGTCTGTCTGTCTGTCTGTCTCTCGCTCTCTGTCTGTCTGTCTGTCTCTCGCTCTCTGTCTGTCTGTCTGTCTCTCGCTCTCTTTCTGTCTGTCTGTCTGTCTCTCGCTCTCTGTCTGTCTGTCTGTCTCTCTCTCTGTCTGTCTCGCTCTCTTTCTGTCTGTCTGTCTCGCTCTCTTTCTGTCTGTCTGTCTCGCTCTCTTTCTGTCTGTCTGTCTCGCTCTCTTTCTGTCTGTCTGTCTCGCTCTCTTTCTGTCTGTCTGTCTCGCTCTCTTTCTGTCTGTCTGTCTCGCTCTCTTTCTGTCTGTCTGTCTCGCTCTCTTTCTGTCTGTCTGTCTGTCTGTCTCGCTCTCTTTCTGTCTGTCTGTCTCGCTCTCTTTCTGTCTGTCTGTCTCGCTCTCTTTCTGTCTGTCTGTCTCGCTCTCTTTCTGTCTGTCTGTCTCGCTCTCTTTCTGTCTGTCTGTCTCGCTCTCTGTCTGTCTGTCTGTCTCGCTCTCTGTCTGTCTGTCTGTCTCGCTGTCTGTCTGTCTGTCTGTCTTCTCGCTCGTCTCTCGCTCTCTTTCTGTCTGTCTGTCTTCTCGCTCGTCTCTCGCTCTCTTTCTGTCTGTCTCTCTTCTCGCTCGTCTCTCGCTCTCTGTCTGTCTGTCTGTCTTCTCGCTCCTCTCTCGCTCTCTTTCTGTCTGTCTGTCTTCTCGCTCCTCTCTCGCTCTCTTTCTGTCTGTCTGTCTTCTCGCTCCTCTCTCGCTCTCTTTCTGTCTGTCTGTCTTCTCGCTCCTCTCTCGCTCTCTTTCTGTCTGTCTGTCTTCTCGCTCCTCTCTCGCTCTCTTTCTGTCTGTCTGTCTTCTCGCTCCTCTCTCGCTCTCTTTCTGTCTGTCTGTCTTCTCGCTCCTCTCTCGCTCTCTTTCTGTCTGTCTGTCTTCTCGCTCCTCTCTCGCTCTCTTTCTGTCTGTCTGTCTCGCTCTCTTTCTGTCTGTCTGTCTTCTCGCTCCTCTCTCGCTCTCTTTCTGTCTGTCTGTCTTCTCGCTCCTCTCTCGCTCTCTTTCTGTCTGTCTGTCTTCTCGCTCCTCTCTCGCTCTCTTTCTGTCTGTCTGTCTGTCTCTCGCTCTGTCTGTCTGTCTGTCTGTCTGTCTGTCTGTCTGTCTCGCTCTCTTTCTGTCTGTCTGTCTCGCTCTCTTTCTGTCTGTCTCGCTCTCTTTCTGTCTGTCTGTCTCGCTCTCTTTCTGTCTGTCTGTCTCGCTCTCTTTCTGTCTGTCTGTCTCGCTCTCTTTCTGTCTGTCTGTCTCGCTCTCTTTCTGTCTGTCTCGCTCTCTGTCTGTCTGTCTCGCTCTCTGTCTGTCTGTCTCGCTCTCTGTCTGTCTGTCTGTCTCGCTCTCTGTCTGTCTGTCTGTCTGTCTGTCTGTCTGTCTGTCTGTCTGTCTGTCTCGCTCTCTGTCTTGTCTGTCTGTCTGTCTGTCTGTCTCGCTCTCTGTCTGTCTGTCTGTCTGTCTGTCTGTCTCGCTCTCTGTCTGTCTGTCTGTCTGTCTCGCTCTCTGTCTGTCTGTCTGTCTCTCGCTCTCTGTCTGTCTGTCTGTCTGTCTGTCTCTCGCTCTCTGTCTGTCTGTCTGTCTGTCTGTCTCTCGCTCTCTGTCTGTCTCTCGCTCTCTTTCTGTCTGTCTGTCTGTCTCTCGCTCTCTGTCTGTCTGTCTGTCTCTCTCTCTGTCTGTCTCGCTCTCTTTCTGTCTGTCTGTCTCGCTCTCTTTCTGTCTGTCTGTCTCGCTCTCTTTCTGTCTGTCTGTCTCGCTCTCTTTCTGTCTGTCTGTCTCGCTCTCTTTCTGTCTGTCTGTCTCGCTCTCTTTCTGTCTGTCTGTCTCGCTCTCTTTCTGTCTGTCTGTCTCGCTCTCTTTCTGTCTGTCTGTCTCGCTCTCTTTCTGTCTGTCTGTCTCGCTCTCTGTCTGTCTGTCTGTCTCGCTCTCTTTCTGTCTGTCTGTCTTCTCGCTCCTCTCTCGCTCTCTTTCTGTCTGTCTGTCTGTCTTCTCGCTCCTCTCTCGCTCTCTTTCTGTCTGTCTGTCTGTCTTCTCGCTCCTCTCTCGCTCTCTTTCTGTCTGTCTGTCTGTCTCGCTCTCTTTCTGTCTGTCTGTCTCGCTCTCTTTCTGTCTGTCTGTCTCGCTCTCTTTCTGTCTGTCTGTCTCGCTCTCTGTCTGTCTGTCTGTCTCGCTCTCTGTCTGTCTGTCTGTCTGTCTCTCGCTCTCTTTCTGTCTGTCTGTCTCTCGCTCTCTTTCTGTCTGTCTGTCTTCTCGCTCGTCTCTCGCTCTCTTTCTGTCTGTCTGTCTGTCTCTCGCTCTCTTTCTGTCTGTCTGTCTGTCTCTCGCTCTCTTTCTGTCTGTCTGTCTGTCTCTCGCTCTCTGTCTGTCTGTCTGTCTCTCGCTCTCTGTCTGTCTGTCTGTCTCTCGCTCTCTGTCTGTCTGTCTGTCTCTCGCTCTCTTTCTGTCTGTCTGTCTGTCTCTCGCTCTCTTTCTGTCTGTCTGTCTGTCTCGCTCCTCTCTCTCTCTCTTTCTGTCTGTCTGTCTTCTCGCTCCTCTCTCGCTCTCTTTCTGTCTGTCTGTCTTCTCGCTCCTCTCTCGCTCTCTTTCTGTCTGTCTGTCTTCTCGCTCCTCTCTCGCTCTCTTTCTGTCTGTCTGTCTCGCTCTCTTTCTGTCTGTCTGTCTCGCTCTCTGTCTGTCTGTCTGTCTCGCTCTCTGTCTGTCTGTCTGTCTCGCTCTCTGTCTGTCTGTCTGTCTGTCTCTCGCTCTCTGTCTGTCTGTCTCTCGCTCTCTTTCTGTCTGTCTGTCTGTCTCTCGCTCTCTTTCTGTCTGTCTGTCTGTCTCTCGCTCTCTGTCTGTCTGTCTGTCTGTCTGTCTGTCTGTCTGTCTGTCTGTCTGTCTGTCTCGCTCTCTTTCTGTCTGTCTGTCTCGCTCTCTTTCTGTCTGTCTCGCTCTCTTTCTGTCTGTCTGTCTCGCTCTCTTTCTGTCTGTCTGTCTCGCTCTCTTTCTGTCTGTCTGTCTCGCTCTCTTTCTGTCTGTCTGTCTCGCTCTCTTTCTGTCTGTCTCGCTCTCTGTCTGTCTGTCTCGCTCTCTGTCTGTCTGTCTCGCTCTCTGTCTGTCTGTCTCGCTCTCTGTCTGTCTGTCTCGCTCTCTGCCTGCCTGCCTGCCTGCCTGCCTGCCTGCCTGCCTGCCTGCCTGCCTGCCTGCCTGCCTCCCTCCCTCCCTCCCTCCCTCCCTCAGTGTACTCTGTTGAATGAGAAGCTGGGCAGCCTAGTGGAGGCTCTGAGTGAGGAGGCTGATGCCAAGGTGGTGCCAGTGGGCAGCGTGCCACCCCACGAGGACCAGGATGGGGGCACAGACACCCCTGGAGGGGAGCCCCCGTACAGGTCAGGGTTGGGGTCAATTTGAATTTTTAGTGAATTCATGAAGGGATTTGATAAATAAAAAAAATACATGCTTTTCAGTTAGATTTTTTTTTAAAAATTTTATTATTTAATTGGAATTTCATTTGACTTCCTGAATTGACTGACTGGAATTGTAATTGTCTCCAACCGTGGTACAGGTCCAGAGAACAGCTGATGATGAGAGCTAACAGTCTGAAGAAAGCCCTGAGACAGATCATAGAACAGGCTGGGAAAGGTATGACACAGGGCCTTCGGGAAGTAGTCAGACCATTTCACTTGTTTCACATCTTGTTACGTTACAGCCTTATTCTAAAACTTTGCCTCGATCCTGACTAGTCTCCCGGTCACTGCCACTGAAAAACATCCCCACAGCATGATGCTGCCACCACCATGCTTCACCGTAGGGATGGTGCCAGGTTTCCTCCAGACATGACATATGGAATTCAGGCCAAAGAGTTCAATCTTGGTTTCATCAGATTAAAGAATCTTGTTTTTCATGGTCTAAGAGTCTTTAGGTGCCTTTTGGCAAACTCCAAGCGGGCTGTCATGTGCCTTTTACTGAGGAGTGGCTTCTGTCTGGCCACTCCAAAATAAAGCACTGATTGGTGGAGTGCTGCAGAGATAGGTTTCCTTCTGGAAAGTTCTCCAATCTCCACAGAGGAACTCTGGAGCTCTGTCAGAGTGACCATCTGGTTCTTGGTTACCTCCTTGACCAAGGCCCTTCTCCCCCGGTTGGTCAGTTTGGCCGGGTGGTCCGGGTGACTCTAGGAAGAGTCTTGGTGGTTCCAAACTTCTTCCTTTTAAGAATGATGGAGGCCACTGATCTTGTGGACCGTTAATGCTGCAGAAATATTTTGGTACCCTTCCCCTGATCTGTGCCTCGACACAATCCTGTCTCGGAGCTCTACGGACAATTCCTTCGACCTCATAGCTGTAAGGCTGTAATGTAACAAAATGTGGAAAAAGTTGAAGAGTCTGAATGCTTTCGGAAGGCACTGTACATGTACACAAACAAGAAACACACATATAATTAATAATTATACACGGTTACTGTACACATACGTACAGAAGCACTCATGTACTGAAAACACCCACATAACACCTAACATTAACACACTGCATGTCTGTCTCTCGCTCTCTCTCTGTCTGTCTGAATCTCTGACTGTCTCTGTCTCTCTCTCTCTCTCTCTGACTCTCTGTCTCTCTCTCTCTCTGACTGTCTCTCTCTCTCTCTCTCTCGCTCTCTCTCTCTCTCTCTGACTGTCTCTGTCTCGCTCTCTCTCTCTCTGACTGTCTCTGTCTCGCTCTCTCTCTCTCTGACTGTCTCTGTCTCTCTCTCTCTCTCTGACTGTCTCTGTCTCTCTCTCTCTCTCTGACTGTCTCTGTCTCTCTCTCTCTGACTGTCTGTCTGTCTCTCTCGCTCTCTCTCTGACTGTCTGTCTCGCTCTCTCTCTGACTGTCTCTTGTCTCTCTCTCTCTCTGACTGTCTCTGTCTCTCTCTCTCTCTCTGACTGTCTCTCTCTCTCTCTCTCTCTGACTCTCTGTCTCTCTCTCTCTCTGACTCTCTGTCTCGCTCTCTCTCTCTCTGACTCTCTGTCTCGCTCTCTCTCTCTCTGACTGTCTCTGTCTCTCTCTCTCTCTCTGACTGTCTCTGTCTCTCTCTCTCTCTCTCTGACTGTCTCTCTCTCTCTCTCTCTGACTGTCTCTCTCTCTCTCTGACTGTCTCTCTCGCGCTCTCTCTCTCTCTCTCTGACTGTCTCTGTCTCGCTCTCTCTCTCTCTGACTGTCTCTGTCTCTCTCTCTCTCTCTGACTGTCTCTGTCTC
>NC_068455.1:73628358-73673358 GCF_023373465.1 Oncorhynchus keta | reverse complement strand
TGTTGGCAGACACGCTCATCACTAGGTGTGTGTGTGTGTGTGTGTGTGTGTGTACACAGCAGCGAGGCATGTTGGCACTACGCTCATCACTAGGTGTGTGTGTGTTCAATGACATTTTAGATGTTTGTATTTTGATTGGTCAGTTTAGATGTTTGTATTTTGATTGGTCAGTTTAGATGTTTGTATTTTGATTGGTCAGTTTAGATGTTTGTATTTTGATTGGTCAGTTTATATTTTGTATGTCTCCTTTCTGGTGTCAGGTGCCAGATAATGGATGAGAGAGAAACACCATTAAACAGCAGTACCCTTCAATCTCTTTTAGTGTGTGTGTGGTGTGTGTGTGCGTGGTGTTTGTGATTTGATGCTTTTTTTTCCCTTTCAAGTGAAAACTACCAGAATTCAGTGGCTGCAGCGCTACAATCGATGACATCATAGCTACATACCAATACATTGAACAAATTCAAAAGTCCTATTTTTCTCACTGTTGTCCAGCTTCTAGCAGGCAGCTCAGTTCTCAGGGTGGGTGTATGGAGGTACTGTAGCATGGACACAGGGTGGGTGTATGGAGGTACTGTAGCATGGACACAGGGTGGGTGTATGGAGGTACTGTAGCATGGACACAGGGTGGGTGTATGGAGGTACTGTAGCATGGACACAGGGTGGGTGTATGGAGGTACTGTAGCATGGACACAGGGTGGGTGTATGGAGGTACTGTAGCATGGACACAGGGTGGGTGTATGGAGGTACTGTAGCATGGACACAGGGTGTGTGTATGGAGGTACTGTAGCATGGATACAGGGTGGGTGTATGGAGGTACTGTAGCATGGATACAGGGTGGGTGTATGGAGGTACTGTAGCATGGATACAGGGTGGGTGTATGGAGGTACTGTAGCATGGACACAGGGTGTGTGTATGGAGGTACTGTAGCATGGACACAGGGTGGGTGTATGGAGGTACTGTAGCATGGACACAGGGTGGGTGTATGGAGGTACTGTAGCATGGACACAGGGTGGGTGTATGGAGGTACTGTAGCATGGATACAGGGTGTGTGTATGGAGGTACTGTAGCATGGACACAGGGTGGGTGTATGGAGGTACTGTAGCATGGACACAGGGTGGGTGTATGGAGGTACTGTAGCATGGACACAGGGTGTGTGTATGGAGGTACTGTAGCATGGACACAGGGTGGGTGTATGGAGGTACTGTAGCATGGACACAGGGTGGGTGTATGGAGGTACTGTAGCATGGACACAGGGTGTGTGTATGGAGGTACTGTAGCATGGACACAGGGTGGGTGTATGGAGGTACTGTAGCATGGACACAGGCTGGGTGTATGGAGGTACTGTAGCATGGATACAGGGTGGTGTATGGAGGTAAGCATGGACACAGGGTGGGTGTATGGAGGTACTGTAGCATGGACACAGGCTGGGTGTATGGAGGTACTGTAGCATGGACACAGGGTGGGTGTATGGAGGTACTGTAGCATGGACACAGGGTGGGTGTATGGAGGTACTGTAGGTAGCATGGACACAGGGTGGGTGTATAGAGGTAGCATGGACACAGGGTGGGTGTATGGAGGTACTGTAGCATGGACACAGGGTGTGTGTATGGAGGTACTGTAGCATGGACACAGGGTGGGTGTATGGAGGTACTGTAGCATGGACACAGGGTGGGTGTATAGAGGTGTATAGAGGTAACATGGACACAGGGTGGGTGTATAGAGGTGTATAGAGGTAGCATGGACACAGGGTGGGTGTATGGAGGTACTGTAGCATGGACACAGGGTGGGTGTATGGAGGTACTGTAGCATGGACACAGGGTGGGTGTATGGAGGTAAGTAACATGGACACAGGGTGGGTGTATGGAGGTACTGTAGCATGGACACAGGGTGGGTGTATAGAGGTAACATGGACACAGGGTGGGTGTATAGAGGTAGCATGGACACAGGGTGGGTGTATAGAGGTACTGTAGCATGGACACAGGGTGGGTGTATGGAGGTACTGTAGCATGGACACAGGGTGGGTGTATGGAGGTACTGTAACATGGACACAGGGTGGGTGTATAGAGGTAACATGGACACAGGGTGGGTGTATAGAGGTAACATGGACACAGGGTGGGTGTATAGAGGTGTATAGAGGTAACATGGACACAGGGTGGGTGTATAGAGGTAACATGGACACAGGGTGGGTGTATAGAGGTAACATGGACACAGGGTGGGTGTATAGAGGTATAGAGGTAACATGGACACAGGGTGGGTGTATAGAGGTAACATGGACACAGGGTGGGTGTATGGAGGTGTATAGAGGTAACATGGACACAGGGTGGGTGTATAGAGGTAACATAGACACAGGGTGGGTGTATAGAGGTAACATGGACACAGGGTGGGTGTATAGAGGTAACATGGACACAGGGTGGGTGTATAGAGGTAACATGGACACAGGGTGGGTGTATAGAGGTAACATAGACACAGGGTGGGTGTATAATTTGGTACTTTAGGTCTAATCAGTTAGACTACAACATCTAATAACTGATCATAAATACAGTAGGCTAACTGTTACAAAATGGTAAATAGTTACCCTGCTTTGTGTTCATGATGATGTAATGTCATTTAAACGTACTGTTACTCCTCTCTGTGTGTTTCACCTACTCCTCAGTGTAAACATGAAGCTAGTTTGGAGTGTCTATCTCAAAAGGTTTAAGAGTAGAAGCATTTACACTTTTCCCATTTAAATGAATGGAACATTGCAATGCATTAACTCATTTGCATAATGCGTAGTATAACAATTCTAAATTCATAAGTTGTTTCAAATATTTACAAAATCTCAGTTTTGCATTAAAGCATTAAGATTTGTATCTTGAGATAATGGACAAAACTGTTGAATTTAAGATTCCAGACAGATGATTTGCTTAGGGGTTATCATTGACCTGTACTTGACCTTTTTGACCTGACAGATGATTTGCTTAGGGGTTATCATTGACCTGTACTTGACCTTTTTGACCTGACAGATGATTTGCTTAGGGGTTATCATTGACCTGTACTTGACCTTTTTGACCTGACAGATGATTTGCTAAGGGGTTATCATTGACCTGTACTTGACCTTTTTGACCTGACAGATGATTTGCTTAGGGGTTATCATTGACCTGTACTTGACCTTTTTGACCTGACAGATGATTTGCTTAGGGGTTATCATTGACCTGTACTTGACCTTTTTGACCTGACAGATGATTTGCTTAGGGGTTATCATTGACCTGTACTTGACCTTTTTGACCTGACAGATGATTTGCTAAGGGGGTATCACTGACCTGTACTTGACCTTTTTGACCTGACAGATGATTTGCTAAGGGGTTATCACTGACCTGTACTTGACCTTTTTGACCTGACAGATGATTTGCTTAGGGGTTATCACTGACCTGTACTTGACCTTTTTGACCTGACAGATGATTTGCTTAGGGGTTATCATTGACCTGTACTTGACCTTTTTGACCTGACAGATGAATTGCTTAGGGGTTATCATTGACCTGTACTTGACCTTTTTGACCTGACAGATGATTTGCTAAGGGGTTATCACTGACCTGTACTTGACCTTTTTGACCTGACAGATGATTTGCTAAGGGGTTATCACTGACCTGTACTTGACCTTTTTGACCTGACAGATGATTTGCTAAGGGGTTATCACTGACCTGTACTTGACCTTTTTGACCTGACAGATGATTTGCTAAGGTGTTATCATTGACCTGTACTTGACCTTTTTGACCTTTTCCGATCACTTTAAAATAAGACATCTCAGCAGTGGTGAGTCCTGTCCTGTGTTCTGTGTTCTTGAGAAGCTGCTGCAGAACATGGAATAGAAAGTATAAAACCAGAACCAAACTGTCATTTTGACCCTTGACCCAAGTTTAGGTCTATTTAGACAGGAAATACATATTTCTAAAATGTAATTACATATGAAAAAGTAGTGACGTTTCAATTCAAAAATTCTAATTCAATGGTTTCATTTCTATCACAGCACTTAATACAGTGTTGTATTGTCCAATATGATTACAGTGTTGTATTGTCCAATAGGATTACATGAATACAGTGTTGTATTGTCCAATAGGATTACATGAATACAGTGTTGTATTGTCCAATAGGATAACATTAATACAGTGTTGTATTGTCCAATAGGATTACAGTGTTGTATTGTCCAATAGGATTACATGAATACAGTGTTGTATTGTCCAATAGGATAACATTAATACAGTGTTGTATTGTCCAATAGGATTACAGTGTTGTATTGTCCAATAGGATTACATGAATACAGTGTTGTATTGTCCAATAGGATTACATGAATACAGTGTTGTATTGTCCAATAGGATAACATTAATACAGTGTTGTATTGTCCAATAGGATTACAGTGTTGTATTGTCCAATAGGATAACATGAATACAGTGTTGCATTGTCCAATAGGATTACATGAATACAGTGTTATTATTATTATATATTACAGTGTTGTATTGTCCAATAGGATAACATGAATACAGTGTTGTATTGTCCAATAGGATAACATGATTGCAGTGTTGCATTGTCCAATAGGATTACAGTGTTGTATTGTCCAATAGGATTACATGAATACAGTGTTGTATTGTCCAATAGGATAACATGAATACAGTGTTGCATTGTCCAATAGGATAACATTAATACAGTGTTGCATTGTCCAATAGGATAACATTAATACAGTGTTGTATTGTCCAATAGGATAACATGATTACAGTGTTGTATTGTCCAATAGGATACCATTAATACAGTGTTGTATTGTCCAATAGGATAACATTAATACAGTGTTGCATTGTCCAATAGGATAACATTAATACAGTGTTACATTGTCCAATAGGATAACATTCATACAGTGTTGCATTGTCCAATAGGATAACATTCATACAGTGTTGTATTGTCCAATAGGATAACATTAATACAGTGTTGTATTGTCCAATAGGATTACATGAATACAGTGTTGTATTGTCCAATAGGATAACATTAATACAGTGTTGCATTGTCCAATAGGATAACATTATTACAGTGTTGTATTGTTGTATTGTCCAATAGGATAACATTATTACAGTGTTGTATTGTTGTATTGTCCAATAGGATAACATTATTACAGTGTTGTATTGTCCAATAGGATAACATTATTACAGTATTGTTGTATTGTCCAATAGGATAACATTATTACAGTGTTGTATTGTCCAATAGGATAACATTAATACAGTGTTGTATTGTCCAATAGGATTACAGTGTTGTATTGTCCAATAGGATAACATTATTACAGTGTTGTATTGTTGTATTGTCCAATAGGATAACATTATTACAGTGTTGTATTGTTGTATTGTCCAATAGGATAACATTATTACAGTGTTGTATTGTCCAATAGGATAACATTATTACAGTGTTGTATTGTTGTATTGTCCAATAGGATAACATTATTACAGTGTTGTATTGTCCAATAGGATAACATTAATACAGTGTTGTATTGTCCAATAGGATTACAGTGTTGTATTGTCCAATAGGATAACATTATTACAGTGTTGTATTGTCCAATAGGATAACATTAATACAGTGTTGTATTGTCCAATAGGATAAGAGATGCGGCTAAGACACACAAGCTGGTGGAACAGGAGTTAGCTCATGCTGTCAACGCCAGTGCCCTGGTCCTCAGTGAAGCCTTCCCCTCCAAGCCGTCCAGCCCTGAGGTAAAACAACTACACTACCCAGCAGACACTCTACATGTCTATAGCTACTCTTCCCATCATCCCTTTCCTGATCAACATCATTTATTTCAACGGTATTCAAATCAAAAGGATGATGTATAAGAGTTTGCGTTGTGTGTTCAGGGCCTTTTCCAATTTCTTTACATCTCTGAACATCAAAATACAATGAGGCTGGTGGGAGGAGCTATAGGAGGATGGGCTGGTGGGAGGAGCTATAGGAGGATGGCCTGGTGGGAGGAGCTATAGGAGGATGGGCTCGTTGTAATGGCTGGAATGGAATGAATGAAACAGTCACAAGTGTGGTTTCCAGATGTTTGATACCGTTCCATATATTCCATTCCAGCCGTTACAATGAGCCTGTCCTCCAAGAGCTCCTCCCACCAGCCTCCTGTGGTGAAATGGGTAACCATTTTGAAGTGTTGTCCTCACCAATTGTCTGTGCTCTTCAGTGTCTGAGTCGCAGTACAGCAGTGGAGATCGTGAACAGCAGTAGAGTCCTTCAGCTGGAGACCACGATGCTGCTGGAGGGGAAACTACTGGTATACTATAACCCCCTACTGGTATACTACAACCCCCTACTGGTATACTGTAACCCCCTGCTGGTATACTGTAACCCCCTACTGGTATACTATAACCCCCTTCTGGTATACTATAACCCCCTACTGGTATACTATAACCCCCTACTGGTATACTATAACCCCCTACTGGGATACTATAACCCCCTACTGGTATACTATAACCCCCTAATGGTATACTATAACCCCCTACTGGTATACTGGTATACTATAACCCCATACTGGTATACTATAACCCCCTACTGGTATACTGTAACCCCCTACTGGTATACTGTAACCCCCTACTGGTATACTATACCCCCTACTGGTATACTATAACCCCCTACTGGTATACTGTAACCCCCTACTGGTATACTATAACCCCCTACTGGTATACTATAACCCCCTACTGGTATACTATAACCCCCTACTGGTATACTATAACCCCCTACTGGTATACTGTAACCCCCTACTGGTATACTGTAACCCCTACTGGTATACTGGTGTACTATAACCCCATACTGGTATACTGGTATACTATAACCCCCTACTAGTATACTATACCCCCTACTGGTATACTATAACCCCCTACTCGTATACTGGTATTCTATAACCCCCTACTAGTATACTATAACCCCCGACTGGTATACTGGTATTCTATAACCCCCCTACTAGTATACTATAACCCCCTACTAGTATACTGTAACCCCCTAATGGTATACTGTAACCCCCTAATGGTATACTGTAACCCCCTACTGGTATACTGTAACCCCCTACTGGTATACTGTAACCCCCTACTGGTATACTGTAACCCCCTACTGGTATACTGTAACCCCCTACTGGTATACTATAACCCCCTACTGGTATACTATAACCCCCTAATGGTATACTATAACCCCCTAATGGTATACTGGTATACTATAACCCCCTACTGGTATACTATAACCCCCTACTGGTATACTATAACCCCCTACTGGTAACCCCCTACTAGTATCTGTAACCCCCTGTAACCCCCTACTAGTATACTATAACCCCCTACTAGTATACTATAACCCCCTACTAGTATCCTGTAACCCCTACTGGTATACTGGTATACTATAACCCCCTACTGGTATACTGTAACCCCCTACTGGTATACTATAACCCCCTACTGGTATACTATAACCCCCTACTGGTATACTATAACCCCCTACTGGTATACTGTAACCCCCTACTGGTATACTATAACCCCCTACTGGTATACTATAACCCCCTACTGGTATACTATAACCCCCTACTGGTATACTATAACCCCCTACTGGTATACTATAACCCCCTACTGGTATACTATAACCCCCTACTGGTATACTGGTATACTATAACCCCCTACTGGTATACTATAACCCCCTACTGGTATACTGTAACCCCCTACTGGTATACTATAACCCCCTACTAGTATACTGTAACCCCCTACTGGTATACTGTAACCCCCTACTGGTATACTGGCATACTATAACCCCCTACTAGTATACTATAACACCCTGCTGGTATACTGTTACCCCCTAATGGTATACTGTAACCCCCTAATGGTATACTGTAACCCCCTAATGGTATACTGTAACCCCCTACTGGTATACTGTAACCCCCTACTGGTATACTGTAACCCCCTACTGGTATACTGGTGTACTATAACCCACTAATGGTATACTGGTGTACTATAACCCCCTAATGGTATACTGGTGTACTGTAACCCCCTACTGGTATACTGTAACCCCCTACTGATATACTGGTATACTGTAACCCCCTACTGGTATACTGTAACCCCCTACTGGTATACTGTAACCCCCTACTGGTATACTGTAACCCCCTAATGGTATACTGGCATACTATAACCCCCTACTGGTTTACTATAACCCCCTACTGGTTTACTATAACCCCCTACTGGTATACTATAACCCCCTACTGGTATACTGTAACCCCCTAATGGTATACTATAACCCCCTAGTGGTATACTGGTATACTATAACCCCCTAGTGGTATACTGGTATACTGTAACCCCCTAATGGTATACTGTAACCCCCTAATGGTATACTATAACTCCCTAATGGTATACTATAACCCCCTAGTGGTATACTGGTATACTATAACCCCCTAGTGGTATACTGGTATACTGTAACCCCCTAATGGTATACTGTAACCCCCTAATGGTATACTATAACCCCCTAATGGTATACTATAACCCCCTAGTGGTATACTGGTATACTATAACCCCCTAGTGGTATACTGTAACCCCCTACTGGTATACTGGTGTACTATAACCCCCTAATGGTATACTGGTGTACTATAACCCCCTAATGGTATACTGGTGTACTGTAACCCCCTACTGGTATACTGTAACCCCCTACTGATATACTGGTATACTGTAACCCCCTACTGGTATACTGTAACCCCCTACTGGTATACTGTAACCCCCTAATGGTATACTATAACCCCCTACTGGTATACTATAACCCCCTACTGGTATACTATAACCCCCTACTGGTATACTGTAACCCCCTAATGGTATACTATAACCCCCTAGTGGTATACTGGTATACTATAACCCCCTAGTGGTATACTGGTATACTATAACCCCCTAGTGGTATACTGGTATACTGTAACCCCCTAATGGTATACTGTAACCCCCTAATGGTATACTGTAACCCCCTAATGGTATACTGTAACCCCCTAATGGTATACTATAACCCCCTAGTGGTATACTGGTATACTATAACCCCCTAGTGGTATACTGTAACCCCCTAATGGTATACTGTAACCCCCTAATGGTATACTATAACCCCCTAATGGTATACTGTAACCCCCTAATGGTATACTATAACCCCCTAATGGTATACTGGTATACTGTAACCTCTGGCACCACACATGACCCTGGTTCACAGTACAGGACCAACCCCTACTGGTATACTATAACCCCCTACTGTACGGCTCTGGTTCAGCTAATATAGTGAATTCGTAAACTGACCAACTCAGTACAGATTGTCTAATTGGTGCGGTTCTGTTTGGCTCAGTTGTGTGAAAAAAGGTTTCTAATAGTATGTCTCTGTTATCTATCTCTATCCTCCCTCCCTCTCTCCTCCCCTTTCCCCTCCCTGTCCTCCCTCGCTCTTCTTTCTCCCCTCCCTCTCTCCTCCCCTTTCCCCTCTCTTATCCCTCGCTCTTCCCTCTCCTTTCTCTCTCCCCTCCCTCTCTCCTTCCATCTCCTTTCCTCTTCTTCCTCTCTCTCCCCTCCATCTCTCCTCCCTTCTCCCCTCCATCTCTCCTCCCTTCTCTCCTCCCTTCTCCCTTCCATCTCTCCTCCCTTCTCCCTTCCTCTCTCCTCCTTCCCTCTCCTCCCTCTCTCCCCTCTCTCCCCTCTCTCCTCCCTTCTCTCCTCCCTTCTCCCTTCCATCTCTCCTCCCTTCTCCCTTCCTCTCTCCTCCTTCCCTCTCCTCCTTCTCTCCTCCCTCCCCTCTCATCCCTACCTCCCTTCTCCCCCTTTCTCCCCTCTCATCCCTACCTCCCTTCTCCCCCATTCTCCCCTCTCTCCCCCACCTTCCTCCCTCTCTCCTCCCCCGTGTCACTGTTTCAGGTGGATTCTCCCCAGGAAGAGGAGCTCCTCTCTACTCTCAGCAGTCTGAGCGCTGAACTCCACAAGCTGGACGACATACACTGGATCTGCCCTGCCATGCACTGCTCTGAGGAGGTGGCTGTGAGTGTGTGTTTGCAATCAAAAACAGCAGGAGTCATTTTTATTCAACCACTCAACTTATATTTATCTCCTTCCGTCCTCCCTCTATCCTTTCGCTCTCTCCTTTCCTCTCATCCATCTCTCTCTCTCCAGGACACTGTGAGGGTGAGCGGTAAGAGCAGTATTAAGATGAAGATGATGCCCAAGGTGAAGAGGGAGAGAGAGAAGCTCCACAAGCAGAAGTCCAATAGCTCTCTGTCAGGTAAGGATACAGGCCAGGCCCCCTGCTTTGAGGCCTAAAGCACAATAGGAAACTAGGCCATTTTGGTTTTAACACAAAGCATTTTGGGTCTAAGGCCCAGTGTTGATGGCAACCAAAAGTAAGAACCTGATTATTGTCTGGGGATTTTCTTACCAACCCTGGTCAAATATATGTGGAATTATGAATAACTTGGCATTAGACCACATGGGGCAGCAGGTAGCCTTGCGGTTAGAGCTTTGGGCCGGTATTTTGACTGCTAGTTCAAATCCCTGAGCCATCAAGGTAAAACATCTGTCGGTGTGCCTTGAGCATGGCACTTAACCCAAATTGCTCCAACTGTTTATAATGGCAGACCCAGAAATTGGATATGCAAAAAAAACAAAAAAAACATTTCCAATTCACACGTGTACAATAGTGCATACGCACCCACCAAATGATTATGTATTTGTTGTGTACATTTTCTACATAATTTGACTTTTGATTATGAAGTTATTTGAGTTGATATATAAAGTACCTGTAGTGATTTTATAAGAGTACCATCAAATATACTGTATAAAACAAATGGGGAACTATTGTTGTTATTGTCTGTCTCTCTCCAACAGGATCTTGGGATATTAAAGGTGGCGCAAATGAGACGGGCAATTGAGGAACTTAAACGCAAAGGCTTAACAAGGTACACCCATCGCCATGGCAGCCAGGGGAGGCGAGAGGTGTCACCCTCTTCTTCCTACGGGACGTGGGCTTTACCTACCGAGGGGTGAGAAGTACAAAATGATTCCACGACCCTCCCGCCTTTCAGCTAACACCTCCCCCTTGACTCTCGATGTTCTCCATTTTGAAATTAGGGAGGAGTTATTTTTAACTAAGGGGTGTGGCTTTGCATCCTTTCACCATTGGGGTCCTGTTATTGGTTCTATTTGGCCTGCTGACCCAGGAGGTGGGCGTGGCTTCTTGAGATGAAAGCAGAGAAGGAGAAGAGACGCTCTCTTAGCAACTTGTTTCCTTGACGACGCAATGTGTTTACGTAGGCGGAGCTCTCCTTTGCATGACATGAGCAGCCATTTTTGTTTTTATTTTTAAATAACTCATTTTTTTGGCAGGCGTTTACACTACCCTTCCTCTTTTCTCTCTTTTTTTGTAATCTTTATTGACTTTCGTGACAACTTACAGGACTTTTTAGTTTCCTTGAGAAATCTGAAGTCTTAAGACGACTTTGCTTTCTGTTCCTATCGCCGTAAGAACAACAAAAATACAAATGAACAACAATGTAAACAACATCTCAAATGATTAACTGGAGACTCATAAATGTAAAACAAAAAATAGACTATTGCAGGGTCATATTGAGGAATGTACTACATTTGTGCGTATTACCTTGTGAATATTCATATTACTGTGTGAATATTTGTTCTGCCGTGTGAATATTCATACTACAGTGTGAATATTCATATTACCGTGTGAATATTCATAAGGTAGTATGACTGGCCTGATGTCTCCCTCCCTGCATGCCTTCCACTCCTCACTATCCTATGAGATGGAAGAAGTAGCCCAGTAGACACTGATCTAAGGTCAAGATTAGAATTAGAAATCTGATCCTAGATCTGTGGTTAGGACAAACATTCACCATGAGCTTATACATTCCTTAATGGTCTCGATTGAATGAATATATATATATATATATATATTCTCTTGTAGAAATTGGGTAGGGCTTTTTTTATTTTTTTATTACGTTATTAATAGGAAGAATAAATTCATAAATAATAATAAATTAGGAAACAACATGTATTACAACGTCCTGTAATATCTTGAACATTTATTTAATCAATTTAATGCTGAACAAACTTGAAATAATTATGTTTATAGTCAATCAGATAAACTGTTCGCTATATGAATGTGCTACTGTACCATTAGCATGCTGCTGTTAGAGGCTTTAATGAGGTTTCTTACCGGGCGCACTGGTTTAAAATGACATATGACGATTGTGTGTGTATGTGCAAACGACACTGTGTGTGTCATTCATTTTACTGTGTCGTTCGAGTTTACTGTATGTTGCCTTGCACTTTACAAAGCGAAACTTAAAGAACACATTTGTGTGCGTGTGTGTTGTAAAGTGACCGTTGCTATGACAACGGTCCCTCTCCGTCGTATTTATGACAAATCTATACAGAGATAATTGTGTGTTAATATATAAATATAACCAAGCGAATGTTAAAGTGTGTGTGTGTGTGTATATATAAATATATATATATATATATACACACACACACAGTACCAGTCTAAAGGTTGGACACACCAACTCATTCAAGGATTTTTCTTTATTTTGACTATTTTCTACGTTGTAGAATAATAGTGAAGATATCAAAATCATGAAATAACACATGGAATCATGTAGTATTTTAGATTCTTCAAAGTAGCCTTGATGACAGCTTTGCATTCTCTTGGCATTCTCTCAACCCGCTTCATGTGGAATGCTTTTCCAACTGTCTTGAAGGAGTTCCCACACATGCTGAGCACTTGTTGGGTGCTTTTCCTTCGCGCTGCGGTCCAACTCATCCCAAACCGTCTCAATTAGGTTGAGGTTAGGTGATTGTGGAGGACAGCTCATCTGATGCAAAATTCCATCACTCTCCTTCTTGGTCTAATAGCCCTTACACAGCCTGGAGGTGTGTTTTGGGTCATTGTACAGTTGAAAAACAAATTATAGTCCCACTAAGCGCAAACCAGATGGGATGGCGTATCGCTGCAGAGTGCTGATTAAGTGTGCCTTTAATTCTAAATAAATCACAGACACTGTGACCAGAAAAGCAACATCACACCTCCTCCTCCATGCTTCACAGTGGGAACCACACATGCGAAGATCATCCGTACACGTGCTCTGCATCTAACAAAGAACCGGCAGTTTGAACTAAAAATCTCAAATTTGGACTCAAATTTAGACAGATTTCCACCGGTCTAATGTCAATTACTTGTGTTTCTTGGCCCAAGCAAGTCTCTTCTTATTATTGGTGTCCTTTAGTAGTGGTTTCTTAGCAGCATTAGACCATGAAGGCCTGATTCACACAGTCTCCTCTGAACAGTTGATGTTGAGATAGATGTCTGTTACTTGAAATCTGTGAAGCATTTATTTGGGCTGCAATTTCTGAGGCTGGTAACTCTAATGAATGTATCCTCTGCAGGAGAGGTAACTCTGGGTCTCCTTTTCCTGTGGCGGTCCTCATGAGAGCCAGTTTCATCGTAGTGTTTCATGTTTTTTCCTGATTGACTGACCTTCATGTCTTAAAGTAATGATGGAGTTGTTTCTCTTTGGTTATTTGAGCTGTTCTTGCCATATTGTGGACCTGGTCTTTTACCAAATAGGACTATTTTCTGTATACCACCCCTACCTTGTCACAACACAACTGATAGGCTCAAATGCATTAAGAAGGAATGAAATCCCACAAATTAACTTTTAACAAGGCACACCTGTTAATTGAAATTCTTTCCACGTGACTACCTCATGAAGCTGGTTGATAGCATGCCAAGAGTGTGCAAAGCTGTCATCGAGGCAAAGGTTGGCTACTTTGAAGAATCTCAAATCTAAAATATATTTAGATTTGTTTAACATTATTTTGGTCACTACATGACTCCATATGTGTTATTCCATAGTTTTCATGTCTTCACTATTATTTTACAGTGAAAAAAAAATAGAAAATAAAGAAAAACCCTTGAATGAGTAGGTGTGTCCAAACGTTTGACTGGTACTGTATATAAAGGGTTTGTGGTACTGTGTATGTTTTACAGGGTTGCAAAATTCCAGGTAACTCCCCAAATTCCCATGTTTTATAGAAATCCTGATTGGAAGATGTTTTAACCCGAAGGGAAACAGCAGGAAATCCAGGAATCCTCCAACAAGGAAAGTCCAAGGAATTTTGCAACCCTGATGTTCTCAGTCAACACGACTCACGGAAGAACGTATTCTCAAACATGCTACTGCAAGGTCACTCCAATGTCATGCCAACCGTTCCTTAGCAACTGTTTGTATGTCTGTTGCGCGGTACTAGGATATCGGTACTGAACAGTGTTGAAATCTTCGTGATATAAAATATATAGCTGTCAATCGCCAAGGTACTGAGAGGATATGAGAGGAAATGTAGGATACGGAGAACAATGCAACAACATATCGAGTCGTTAGGATTTGACAACGTCTTGTCGGACTACATGTCACTGTTGTGTGCATTTGACGATACGTTTTCGTGAACTCACTTTGTCTTGTGAACGCCCCCCTTACAGACAGAAGGACTCTGCTCTGCAATGCTCAAAGCTGGACTCGATGTTGCACGTTGTTTGTTCAAAGACGTTGAATAATATTGTGCTGTTAATTGGTTGTGCTGGTTGATCGCTGTAACCAGGCTGGGAGGTTAGCCTTTGGACCTGACATTATTCCGTAGTCCTAAGTGTCAAGATGTTGTATATTATACTATTTAATGGTGTAAATTGATAAGAAGGGATGGAATTGAATTGTGAGTCTTTGATGTCATCATGTATTGGACTTGATTGAGTATTGCAAATATATGATTTTTTTTAGCTTCGAGCCAAACCATTATTTTGAAAGATGATGATCGCGCCGAGAAGACGATGATTTGACTTGTTTTACAGGCATATGATGATTTTTTATTTGTGACTTTAATCTGGGATTGAATCAAAAGGCGCGTTGTCGTCGACTAGAGCTCTGCACGTGAAAGGTCAAAGGTCATTTACGATGTCCCAGGATCTGGTCCTAGCCTGTCTACGTGTGCTATCTAATCATGTGTGGCCCAGAGAGAGAAACGGGCAGAAACAAAGTGTGTGTGTGTGTGTGTGTCAAGTGCGACACATAATGCAAGTTGGATAGATGGAGTTCCTCCTTTTGGTTTTAATGAATATCACAGCACATTTAACGCCATGTCACACACTGTACACTCAAGCAGAAAGGATGTAGCTGAATATTCAATACAGTTATTATAGCCTTATTTAATTACAACATTTACATTTACATTTAAGTCATTTAGCAGACGCTCTTATCCAGAGCGACTTACAAATTGGTGCATTCACCTTATGACAACAAAATCTTAGTATGGTGTCCATATTAGGACATTGATTCTGACCCAGATTTGTCTGATGCCTGACGATGTCCTAATATGGACACTGTACCAGAGGGTTGAGAGAAACTCCTCTATAACAGATTTATATTTGTATCTGTGCGTACAGTAGAGATCAATACAATTTCTTTATAAATTAAAAACCAGTAGCAGTCTTACAGCCTTACCGTTCCTAGGACTGTAGGGAAGATGGACAATATAATAGATCAATCCCTCTCACAGCTAGTGAGACCATCCTCTTGACCTTAACCGTCAGGGTCGGACAATCAATCAAACACGGGCGTCTCCTACGCTTCTCGAAGATTCTGGACAATCGGTTTCTCTCACTCCTCATCCGAGACACTGATGTCATCAATGTCTTTGTCCTACTGACTGGAGTTGTTGGCCTCATCTATGGAACCTGGAATACAGTGAACATTACTGTCTGTGCAGTCCATGTTTTCATTCAAATACAGTGAACATTACTGTCTGTCCAGTCCATGTTATCATTAAAATACAGTGAACATTACTGTCCAGTCCATGTTTTCATTCAAATACAGTGAACATTACTGTCTGGTCCATGTTATCATTATAATACAGTGAACATTACTGTCTGTCCAGTCCATGTTATCATTATAATACAGTGAACATTACTGTCTGTCCAGTCCATGTTATCATTATAATACAGTGAACATTACTGTCTGTCCAGTCCATGTTATCATTATAATACAGTGAACATTACTGTCTGTCCAGTCCATGTTATCATTATAATACAGTGAACATTACTGTCTGGTCCATGTTTTCATTAAAATACAGTGAACATTACTGTCTGGTCCATGTTATCATTATAATACAGTGAACATTACTGTCTGTCCAGTCCATGGTATCATTAAAATACAGTGAACATTACTGTCTGGTCCATGTTTTCATTAAAATACAGTGAACATTGCTGTCTGTCCAGTCCATGGTATCATTAAAATACAGTGAACATTACATTTAGTTTAGTTTATTTTATTTTTACAGGGACAGTGCACATTAATCAACGTTTCAGTAAAAGTGCCGGTTTTAGCCAGCCGGCTAATTTTCAACCGCAGTCCCTGGGCAGGTTATTAAAAAGTGAACATTACAATGGTCCAGTTACATTATAGCACCATAGAACAAGTCAAGTCCATGTTATCAACATACAGGAACAAGCTAGACATGTTATCATTACAGACAGAGAACATAGGACAAGTCCAAGACATTATAATACAGACATTACTGCAACATAGGACAATAATACGTGAACATTACAGACAGAGCAATAATAGGACAAGCAAGACATAGCATTACAGACAGAGCAACATAGGACAAGTCCAAGACATATAATACAGACAGAGTCCAATCATAGGATAAGTGAACATTACTGTCTGTCCAGTCCATGTTATCATTATAAGACAGTGAACATAGGACAAGTAAAAGACATAGCATACTGTCAGACAGTTATCATTATAATAGGACAACTGTCTGTCAAGTCCATGTTTTCATTACAGACAGTGAACATTACTGTCTGGTCCAAGTTTTCATTAAAATACAGTGAACATACAGACAGAGCAACATAGGACAAGTAAGACATAGCATACAGACAGAGCAACATAGGACAAGTTTTCAAGACATAGCATTACAGACAGAGCAACATTATAATACAGTGAACATAGGACAAGCATTAGATTTAGCATACAGACAGAGCAACATAGGACAAGTAAAAGACATAGCATACAGACAGAGCCATAGGACAAGCAAGACATAGCATAGAACAGACAGAGCAACATAGGACAAGTAAGACATAGCATACAGACAGAGCAACATAGGACAAGCAAGACATAGCATACAGACAGAGCAACATAGGACAAGCAAGACGTAGCATACAGACAGAGCAACATAGGACAAAAAGCAGAAAGACAATATTCATAAAAGCAACAGTGTTTCCACACCTCACAAGCTACAGACAACAACATGGAAAGCAGCAATACACAGCTGGGGACCATGTTCACAAATCTGATTGACCTTTAGCCATGTCTTCAAGCATTTTGTGAAAGTGTGGTGCAGTTATGTGTGTCTGATGGCAGTGTATTCCAGACATGGGAAGCTCTCACAGAGAATGCAGATTTACTAAAGGTGCTTTTCCTTAGGGGAACTATACAGTCACCTCTCATGGCAGACCTTGTGGATCTGCTGCCATATGTCTGGGTTTTCTGTTTAACAAAAATATTGAGTGGAGGGGGAGCCAGGCCATTAAGGATCTTGAATACAAGACATGCGTCGGTGTATTGCACAAGATTTTCCCAACTCAAGAGCTCATGCTTTCTAAGGATGTGACAATGATGATGGCTATTGGGCTTTCTATCAAGCACTTTGAGAGCCTGTTTGTAGACAGACTGAATAGGTTTTAATGTTGTACAGCAAGCTTGGGCCCAACTAGTCAAGCAGTATGTTAAGTGGGGGAGTATCATAGATTTGAAGTACAGTTTTGCTACCTCTGTAGTCAAACAATTTCGTATAAATCGGAAATTAGCTAGATTGAATTTAGTTATTTGAATTCCCTTTTTCACATGCTTTTTAAAGAGAGGTTGGAATCAAGTATGATGCCAAGGTACTTAAAATCGGATACCACCTGGAGCTTCTCCCCTGACACATAGACATCTGGCTCAGTAGCATCTGTTGCCCTCTTTGTGAAGAACATGCAAACAGTTTTTTTCACATTGAGATGCAAACACGAGTCACTGAGCCACTTTGTAACCTGGACCATTACAGTAGTGAGTTCTTGTGCAGCTTGTTGTTTGCTCTTTGCATGCACATATATCACTGTATCATCTGCATACATTTGAACTTCAGACCCAGTACAGATAGAAGGCAGATCATTAATGTACATGCTGAACAGGAGGGGCCCCAGTATTGACCCTTGGGGCACGCTCACATCATAGCTACGAGTGGGCGACAGCTCATTGCTCACTCTGACACACTGAGTTCTGCCTTCAAGGTATGATTTCATCCATCTCAAGGCATCAGGGGAAAAGTTGAACTTGGACAATTTTGTGATGAGAATCTCATGGTTAACAGTATCAAAAGCCTTCCTTAGGTCCAGAAACACAGCCCCAACAGCACCCCCTTTGTCCATCTTGGACTTCACATTTTCCAGAAGAAAGCAGTTGGCCGTTTCTGTGGAATGTTTCGCTCTGAAGCCAAACTGCATGGAGTGATTTGTGAAGGGGCTGTTGTTGAGGTGGGCAATCAGTTGTTCTGCTACACACTTTTCCACAACCTTTGACACCACAGGTAGTATACTAATGGGCCTGTAGTTACTCACGTCAGCAGGGTCGCCTGATTTAAAGATGGCCGTTATTATGGCCGACTTCCATACCCTTGGAAACACACCGAGACCAATAGATGTGTTGGCGACCTTAGTAATGGGGCCAATGAGTGACTCTTTGTAGTTTTTAAGAAAGGTAGAGTCCATCCCAAACACATCTTTGGCTTTAGAGTTCTTTAGTGAGCTAATCACCTTGTTCACCTTTGACTCAGAAACCTCCCTTATGATGAAGACAGGTTGAGTGTCATTCACTAGCACTGAGCCCAAGAAACCAGTGGAGGGGTTCTGTGTCAGTACTCTGACAGTCAATAAAGTAGGAATTGAAGGCTATTGCTATTTCGACTGCATCCTGTGTTAGATTGTTATTCACCATGATTTCTAGTCTTTTTGCAGTGTTACTATGGTCTTTCCCTGTTAACTTTTTTAGATTCTCCCATATCAATTTAGAATTTCCCTTTGCTTCACCAATTATGTTAATAAAAACGTTTGCCTTGGCCTGTCTGATTTCTTTTATCATCTTATTTCTCAACATGGTAAACCTACGTCTGTCATGCTCTAATTTAGATTTTAGGGCTGTTTTTAGAGCATAATCTCGTTCTTTCATCAATTTCCAGATTTCTCCATTTAGCCAAGGAAGAGTGCTCTTTTGGCCAGGTTTGGATTTGATTTTCGATAGAAAAACCTGACTATCAGCTTCCACGTCTGTATAGGACAAGAGATCATTCCAGTTTATTCCCTTAATTGCTTTTTCAAAATAGTTTAATTCACTCTTAGGTATTCTGAGTTGATCCGGCTTTCTAACAGTAGAGAGTTATAAAGGGTTCTAAGGGTTATAAAGGGTAATGAGGGTTATAAAGGGTAATACAGGTTATAAAGGGTAATAAGGGTTATAAAGGGTTATAATGGTCATAAGGGTTATAAAGGGTAATAAGGGTTATAAAGGGTTATACGGGTTATACAGGGTAATAAAGGGTTTTAAAGGGTAATAAAGGGTAATAAGGGTTATAAAGGGTAATAAGGGTTATAAAGGGTTATACGGGTTATAATGGGTAATAAGGGTTATAAAGGGTAATAAGGGTTATAAAGGGCAATAAGGGTTATAAAGGGTAATAAAGGGTTATAACTGGTAATAAGGGTTATAAAGGGTAATAAGGGTTTTAAAGGGTAATAAGGGTTATAAGGGTTATAAAGGGTAATAAGGGTTATAAGAGTTATACAGGGTAATAAGGGTTATAAAGGGTAATATGGGTTATAAAGGGTAATACATTTACATACATTTAAGTCATTTAGCAGACGCTCTTATCCAGAGCGACTTAAGGGTAATAAGGGTTATAAAGGGTAATAAGGGTTATAAAGGGTAATGAGGGTTATAAAGGGTTATAAGGGTTATACAGGGTAATAAGGGTTATACAGGGTAATAAGGGTTATAAAGGGTAATAAGGGTTATAAGGGTTATAAAGGGTAATAAGGGTTATAAGGGTTATACGGGGTAATAAGGGTTATAAAGGGTAATAAGGGTTATAAAGGGTTATAAAGGGTTATAAGGGTTATACAGGGTAATAAGGGTTATAAGGGTTATACAGGGTAATAAGGGTTATACAGGGTAATAAGGGTTATAAAGGGTAATAAGGGTTATAAAGGGTAATAAGGGTTATAAGGGTTATACGGGGTAATAAGGGTTATAAAGGGTAATAAGGGTTATAAAGGGTAATACGGGTTATAAAGGGTAATAAGGGTTATAAAGGGTTATAAGGGTTATAAAGGGTAATAAGGGTTATAAAGGGTAATAAGGGTTATAAAGGGTAATATGGGTTTTAAAGGGTAATATGGGTTATAAAGGTTATAAGGGTTACTTTTGCACTACTTTTGACCAGAGCCCTATGGGTAAAAGGATACCATTTGGGACTCAACCTAGGTTAAGTGTCTATCTACATTTTACATTTAAGTCATTTAGCAGCTAAAGAGCATTAGTACAACAGTAGCTTCCTGCAGATATTTGCAGCAGTGTCGGCTCGGCCTGGGACAGGGAATAATGTTGCCGAGTTTGGCCACTAGATGGCAACAACACTTTAAGAGAACATATTTAACCCCTTTGACCAATCAGGTTGCATTATTAATTTTGCACTTCTTTGAACTTTTTTTCTCCAGAATAATTCAATTCCCCTTATTTCCTAATACTAGGGAAGTGTGTTTGTTATGGATACTTTGAGATTGGAGTGTATGTCTTTTCAATAGGAGCTGAAATGTTCATATTTCTGTTGCTTTGGCAGTGTGTGTTGGTTACGGAAATGTACTGTGTTTGAACATGTACAGTATGTCTGGTCCAACCCAGAGCCATGTATTTAGAGAGTTGAGACATTGAGGGTTCTACATTATGATGCATTAATTAACATGACACTCCAACATTCTATGGCAGCCATGTTAGCATCGTTTAAATATTCCTGTGTAATGTTATGTAACGGAATTTATAGAATTAGATCAATATTCAAAATTCTTAATGTTGGCCCAACTCTCTAAAATATATGGCTCTGGTAAAAACTGTTGAATTCTGGGAAAAATAGTTGTCTAAGAGAGAGCAGGAGCCTTAAATAGGCTGTTATCCTGCATCAGCAGAATGCTAGAGATTCATCATCGACAAAGACAGGAGTCACTGCACCTCACATTTTTCACGTACTTCTCTGTGACACACAAGTCATGCACATGCACACACGCACGCACACACACACACAGAGAGAGATAAAGGGAGAGAGAGGGAGAGAGAGAGGGAGAGAGGGAGAGAGAGAGAGAGAGAGAGAGAGAGAGAGAGAGAGAGAGAGAGAGAGAGAGAGAGAGAGAGAGAGAGAGAGAGAGAGAGAGAGAGAGAGAGAGAGAGAGAGAGAGAGAGAGAGAGAGAGAGAGAGAGAGAGAGAGAGAGAGAGAGAGAGAGAGAGAGAGAGAGAGAGAGAGAGAGAGAGAGAGAGGGAGAGAGAGGGGATGAGAAAACGCTAAACACAGAAAGAGGAAGGGGCAGAGAGACAGTGGGGGGGTTAAACGTCCTGCTGAAATCTTACTCAGCAAAAAAAGAAAAAAAAGAAGGAATTTCCGAGTCACTGAAATGTTATATTTCAACAGAGGCATTGAAACCAACTGATCTTATATAGAAACACCATGCAACAATTTGATCCACAAGAACTAAAAGAAAAAGGAAGAAGCTATGGGATATATATATATATATATATATATACACACACACTCACTCACTCGCTAACTCACTCACTCACTCACTTGCTAACTCACTCGCTCGCTATCTCACTCACTCGCTAACTCACTCACTCACTCACTCACTCACTCACTCACTCACTCACTCACTCACTAACTCACTCACTCACTCACTCACTCACTCACTCACTCGCTAACTCACTCACTCACTCACTCACTCACTCACTCACTCACTCACTCACTCACTCACTCAACTCACTCACTCACTCACTCTCTCACTCACTCGCTAACTCACTCACTCGCTCACTCACTCACTCGCTAACTCACTCACTCACTCACTCACTCACTCACTCACTCACTCACTCACTCACTCACTCACTCACTCGCTAACTCGCTCGCTCACTCACTCGCTAACTCACTCACTCACTCACTCGCTCACTCGCTAACTCACTCACTCACTCACTCACTCACTCACTCACTCACTCACTCACTAACTCACTCACTAACTCACTCACTCACTCACTCACTCACTCACTCACTCGCTCACTCACTCGCTCACCGCTAACTCACTCACTCACTCACTCACTCACTCACTCACTCACTCGCTAACTCACTCGCTAACTCACTCACTCACTCACTCACTCACTCACTCACTCACTCACTCACTCACTCGCTAACTCACTCACTCACTCACTCACTCGCTCACTCGCTAACTCACTCACTCACTCACTCACTCACTCACTCGCTAACTCACTCACTCACTCACTCACTCACTCACTCTCACTCACTCACTCACTAACTCACTCACTAACTCACTCACTCACTCGCTCACTCGCTCACTCGCTAACTCACTCACTCACTCACTCACTCACTCACTCACCACTCTAACTCACTCACCACTCACTCACTCACTCACTCACTCTCTCACTCACTCGCTAACTCACTCACTCGCTCACTCGCTAACTCACTCACTCACTCACTCACTCACTCACTCACTCACTCACTCACTCACTCACTCACTCACTCACTCACTCACTCACTCACTCTCTCTCCTTTTTCTGCTTTAGTTCTGCCTTGTTGATGGTGTTTATCTGAACTGGAGGAGACAGACAATCAACCAATAGTATAGTAGTATTGTATTGTATAGTATTGTTAAGAAAAGTCTGAAGCAACTCTAGTCTCAAAAGATTCAATGCAAAAGAAAATCCTCAAAAGAGGCCACACTCACACCCCTACCTGGGTTTCTCCTGCTGCTGTGCCTCAGCTGATTTGGGCCCCTGGTAAATGATCTCCCCTCTGTTGTGTTTCATGCCGTTCCTATCTGACGTCACTGTCGGCTGCGAAGGCTCCTGGGGCTTCTCGTTGCTATGGCACCCGTGGGTACAGCGCTACGATAGGAAAGTCCACTCGGGATGCTGTCTCTGATACCTATGGTCCAAACGCAATCTAAAGCATTCTCAGAAGTCCCCTACACATTCATGACCTATAATACATCTCTGCACTGACTAATCTCTCCTCATTCATTTACTTATTTCAGCAACTAAAGGCTTTTCCGTCGAGTCGTATAATGTTGGTTAGGTATATTTTTCCGTTTTAATTTTACTCCGGAATCACCATGATAAATACAATCGTTTTTCTCGAGTGCACTTTTAACAGAGCTGAGATGTACTTTTGGTCGAGAGCTTCAAGTTCCTCAGTGTCCATATCACTAAGGACCTACTGTCTCATGGTCCAAATACAGCAAGATAGATGTGAAGAAGGTGCGACTACGTCTCTTCCCCCTCAGGAGGCTGAAAAGACTTGGGCCCCTCAGCTCCTCAATAAGTTCCACAGCTGCATCAGTGAAAGCATCTGGACTGGCTGCATCAGCGCTTGTTATTGCAACTGCTTGGCATCCAATCACAAGGCGCCACAGAGGGTAGTGCGTACGGCCCAGTACATCACTGGGGCCAAGCTTCCTGACATCCAGGACCTGTATACTAGGCGGTGTCAGAGGAAGGCCCTAAAAATGGTCAAAAACCTCCAGACACCCAAGTCACAGACTGTTCTCTCTGCTTCCACTTCTTTCACTGTACAGCCCTACCTATGGGGTTGTGGATCGATGACATGGAGTATCAGTCTACTCAGTGACACCCAGAGAACATTAGCATCGTAGCTCTTATTGTGGGACTCTGTAACAACTGTGAAATGACACACATTTATTGTACAATCGTGCATTGTGATCGCAGTGGTGTGGTGGGCTTGGCTTGCACGTGCAAATTCAGCACACACAACATTCTATAATAGAATTGTGTTATTTGATGTGTAACTTTATTGACACACGAAGACCCAAACGGCGTTCCAAAGTTTGCTGGAAACACCACTGGTGGGAAAATGCGCATATTGTCCTTATTCGGATTCTAGAATGTTCCCATGAAAATCTGTCGGGCAATTGGATGGAAACCTAGCGAGTGTCTGCCTCTCTCATAGGCACATCTGTCACACACACACGTTTACAATACAATCTCTCAATCCGGAATCTCTCCATGATATATCAGTGATTGGATGACTACAACTCTTAGCACACGGTGCTAACAGACACACTAAAACAGTGACGACCTGTCATTCACAGCATGTTTTGATCCCCACATTTTTACCCCAAAATAAATACAAATGTTTTTTGGGGGTGGGTTTGCCTGTTATTTTGGCGTTAATATGTGTCACATATCAGTTTGCAAACAATGTAAAAAATATATCATTGAGTTAATGAAGCTGCATTAAAACATAGTCTCTTTTTTGTTTTCTTGAGTAAAGCAGCTCCAAAATGCAGGTGTTTCAGCATAGCTCAGTGCTTTCTGTGGTAATGGGGCAAGCCAGCAGAAAATACAGAGCGTTGCACCGTGATTGGCTCAGTGTTCTGTCACTCATGGGGACACTAGTCACCGCCAAGTCTAAGGATCAAGCTCGAAAATTCAAGCACTTTGGGTGCTGCCATCGAGTTACATTAGAAGTTCCCATCAAAGGAGGCTCAAGGTCATTAGCCACATAAAATGACGTCAAATCTAGTAGCTTTGATTGGACTAATCATGTCAACATAACTTAAAAATCTTAGCTAGCAGTTATCATGAATCAAGTCGACAATCTACTGGCAAATCCTTGTCATATGAAGATACATTATAGATAAGACGTATCAGTGCTCATCAGTCATTGGACAAACATTACACAACAAGTTGGATATCGCAAATACAACAATGAGAGGTTTGGAAGGAATCAGCGGCTAACTGCAAGCATTGCAAAGCAATCACTAGCCTGCTATTCAGTGGAGTGGCTGTGTGGTCCCAAGTCTAAGATGAAGTCTATATTCCTAGTTTAAAGTTATAAACACAACATTGGCCATGCTGTCAAACAAGCATGATTTGTGTCGCACTCAAAACAACTCGGAATTGCAAAATCGGACTTCAAAGAGTTCAAGAGCACTGCGAACCCAGAAAAACGCGCTATGACTGGGAAAATACGTTTTGAACTTTCATCCAACTCGGAATTGTAAATCCGGAAGTCGGGCCTCTTTCTAGAGCTACGACCTGAAGATCACTGACTTCATACCCCTCTCACTTACTCCTCGCTCCCGCTCTTCAGCTGTCAGTCGTTATCTAGCGGTGGATTGGCATTACCCTCTCCTGGCCTGCCCTGGCTGTGTGTGTCCTAGTAATTTCGACTAAGGACTGTCACTAATAAATGTTGGCTTATTACTGGCTTTTTGGGACAGACATAAAACTGGACACGCTAAGGCCTACTGAAGGTCCACCTCTTGCCCTACACTAAACGCCAAACTATTTTCAATAGCATACCGGCTTGACCTTTGAATTCTGTGTGGTTTAGAAACAGAACAAAAATCACAAAACACTAAAAGGAAAATGACTTTATTTCTTCTTCTTAAAAAAAAAAAAAGTAAAATAAAACAAAAGTAAAGTAAAAGCCCATAACTGAATTATATTCTGAAACATTTGTTATGTATTATTTCCATGCTTAATAAAATCATTATATTTCTGCATAAATAAATAAACATTTACAAAGAGGGGGAAGAACCAGAGACGAACCAGAGACGAACCAGAGACGAAGGTTTCATTATCTGAATCATTGACGACCAATCAATCGATCAACAACTGATCAAATGGACAATTCATTAATGGCCTGTAGACATGCAGCCAATCGTCTGCCTTCCTTCTCCATACATGAAATCCCCCATTGGGTATTATATCATATTAATATATATATACCGCATAATGCAATTATCTCTCAGGTTCAGAAAAATTTAACAAAAGAAAACAAAATAACATTATAGCAGATGTGTGTGTGTGTGTGTGCAACCCAAATGACAATCTCTTCCCTACTGTACGTAGTTCACTAAGTAATGCACTCTATAGGGGACAGGCTATCATTTCAGATGTATATTACGTGTGTTTGTATGTACATAGTAAATCACCAGGCAGCAGTCAGAAGAGTAGTTCTCAACAACAACTGAAAAAATCATTTAGGAAAGAAAGAATGTGCACAGGAACATCTTGGAACGAACACACCGACTGAAAACGAGGGAAGTTGTTTGTGTTTGTTTTTGTTTTTAACAAATAAAACAAATACATTTCAGGGATTTATCCAAATGTATCCATTCATAACCCCAAAAGTCTCCCCATTCCTTTGTGCGTTTCAGATTGACTTGACACGTATCGGTCTCGTATGGAAAGGATCACACACACAGAGGCTGCTTCACTTACAGATAGTATCAAAAAGACCCATTTCAATAGGAGTCAAAGTAACATGGCATCTTTGGAAAAGTGGATCGGGCTACACCCTTCAGACCAATGCATTTTGAGA
Source organism: Oncorhynchus keta (assembly GCF_023373465.1). NCBI lineage: Eukaryota > Metazoa > Chordata > Actinopteri > Salmoniformes > Salmonidae > Oncorhynchus > Oncorhynchus keta. Next base: position 73,646,601 of record NC_068455.1, on the reverse strand, counting down.
AGACAGGAATCAAGGAAAGACAATTGAGATTGGATAGGTCTGTTTAGGTTAGGGGTACCGGTTCTTGTAGCAGGTTAGGTTAGGGGTACCGGTTCTTGTAGCAGGTTAGGTTAGGGGTACCGGTTCTTGTAGCAGGTTAGGTTAAGAGTGCCTTTTCATGACAACACGGACACTTGAGCGAGTTGACAGGGTAGATCAGATTATGCTTTTAACTAGCCTGGAATCCAAGCTGATATGCATACGTTTCAGTCTTGTTTCACCAGGCTAGCTTTTAAGGTGTAGCGAGGACAACAAGACATCACAACCATGTATTCATTGAGGAGAGAAGACTCTCCACGCTGTCACTCTCTCTGCCCTTCCACCACTTTGAAACCAGCTCAAATTTACACAAAACACCTCCATTTACAGGCAGGACTTGTTTTATACAGTTTTCTCTGCATGGAATCCCAAAAATAATAAGTAAACTGGAGAACACAAGACGTGATAAATTCAGGAGAGAAAAAAAATGTTTTGGGAGATTTCACTTTTTTTTTTTTTTTTTTTTTTTTAAATGGCAAACAAAAAGTTGTATTCCAAATGGCACCCTACTCCCTATATAGTGCACTACTTTTGACCAGAGCCCTGTTCCCTGTATAGTGCACTACTTTAGACCAGAGCCCTGTTCCCTATATAGTGCACTACTTTAGACCAGAGCCCTGTTCCCTATATAGTGCACTACTTTAGACCAGAGCCCTGTTCCCTATATAGTGCACTACTTTAGACCAGAGCCCTGTTCCTATTAGACCAGAGCCCTGTTCCCTATATAGTGCACTACTTTAGACCAGAGCCCTGTTCCCTATATAGTGCACTACTTTAGACCAGAGCCCTGTTCCCTATATAGTGCACTACTTTTGACCAGAGCCCTGTTCCCTGTATAGTGCACTACTTTTGACCAGAGCCCTGTTCCCTGTATAGTGCACTACTTTAGACCAGAGCCCTGTTCCCTATATAGTGCACTACTTTAGACCAGAGCCCTGTTCCCTATATAGTGCACTACTTTAGACCAGAGCCCTGTTCCCTATATAGTGCACTACTTTAGACCAGAGCCCTATGGCTTAGGGTTGATTCAAGATCCTAGAACTGCTACCCAGAGCTCCATGCCCACCAGATTCAGGGACATGAACCCACCAGCATCTTCAGGGACAGAGATTGAATCTCCCCTTACATAGGTGCTGCTATAGCGAGGCTATCCTTTAGACAAAGAGACATTTCAGAAAGACTACAGGCCTCATCTTTCATAAGGATGATATATCACCCGTAGCCAGCCGATTGGCTATCGATGCATATATATTCCAATCCAAGACAGTTTTAAAGTTTCCAGGATTGATGGACATTGTGGAGTGGGGACATACCCACTCACAGCAGAAGCAGTGAAGGCCAATGACAGAGCCCAGAGAAACAGGAAGTTAGATGGGGATTCTAAATCCGTATCTAAAGGAGAACGAAGAAGAGACAGCACCTTGGGGGTAATTCTAGAGCTGGGTCTACCTGACAGTATACAAGGAGGGGGATATTTTATAACTATAATCTACCCGGCACTGGATGAGACCAGAGGAAGAATCTAGAGCTGTACGTACTAGACAGGCATTGGAGAGACCAGAGGAAGAATCTAGAGCTGTACATACTAGACAGGCATTGGAGAGACCAGAGGAAGAGAGTAACAGTTTCATAAAAGGTGTTATGTTAATATACATCATTATCATTTAGGTTTATAACGTCTAAGCAGGTGTTTGGAGAGGTTGGACTTGCGAGCAAAGCTGAGAAAGCAGTACATACTAGACATCCATTGGAGACAAGAGAAAGAATCTAGAGCTGTACATACTAGACAGGCATTGGAGACCAGAGAAAGAATCTAGAGCTGTACGTACATCAGGTGGCATAGTCATCATACACTTCAGCGCCAAGATATTAGCCCGGTCCCAGGTCTTTGAGCTTTTGCCTACTCCACGGTCATCATTTAGCATGACAATTACATAAGAAGTTGGCAAGAGAGCACAGACCTGCTACCAAGATCCAGTAAACAGACCTGCTACCAAGATCCAGTAAACAGACCTGCTACCAAGATCCAGTAAACAGACCTGCTACCAAGATCCAGGAAACAGACCTGCTACCAAGATCCAGGAAACAGACCTGCTACCAAGATCCAGGAAACAGACCTGCTACCAAGATCCAGGAAACAGACCTGCTACCAAGATCCAGGAAACAGACCTGCTACCAAGATCCAGGAAACAGACCTGCTACCAAGATCCAGGAAACAGACCTGCTACCAAGATCCAGGAAACAGACCTGCTACCAAGATCCAGGAAACAGACCTGCTACCAAGATCCAGGAAACAGACCGGCTACCAAGATCCAGGAAACAGACCTGCTACCAAGATCCAGGAAACAGACCTGCTACCAAGATCCAGGAAACGGACAGAAAACAGCCCTGGGTGAGCAACACATGGCATGAGCAGGAAAACACACCAATGCGTTTTATACAGGGGAATTAAGACGGTGGAAATTGTGGCAATTTGTCCAAAAGATGTTAACCCCTCACCTGTTTCACCTGAGCCCCAATAGTTACACTGACATCCTTTCATAAAGCAATCCGGGAACCAGAGTGTTATCAAACCAGTAGTGGCTTGTCCATTTTACACTCCATGTGTCCCAAAAAGTATTTAACAATAAAGTAACCCTTGGCAATAAGGTTCAGAACGTGAACCAATAACAACCTTGACACACATATATAAAAATAAAAAATAAAAATTGACATTATTACCACCAGAATTATCCCAGAAAAATCTAACATTGTTCAGTGTGTGTTTCTGCATGTGTGTGTGTAACGTGCTACATGCATGTGTGTACATCTGTATGTACACGTTATTGCATGCCTGTGTGTGTGTGTGTGTGTGTGTGTGTGTGTGTGTGTGTAAGCATGAATCAGTCAAAATTCGAGGGCACAGCAGGATGAGGAAACTGTTTTTACAAGATACAGACGCAGTAGAGAGGAGGGGATAGAAACATTTTACACCAGGAATGTTCCCAAATGGCAACCTATTCTCTAAATACTGTAGGCCCCTACTTTTAACCAGGGCCCTTAGGGCAGTAGTGCACTTGATAGGGAACAGGGTGCCATTTCAGATGCGCTCAACAGTTCCCTAGCTCTCTCCATGGACAGACAGAAATACATGAGAAGCAGCCGAGAGTTGGGAGGATGGTGAGGGTAGAGGGGTGTCCTTAATGTTTTCTATCCAGTCTGATTGATGGTAGGATGATGGTGAGGGTAGAGGGGTGTCCTTAATGTTTTCTATCCAGTCTGATTACACCTGGTGATGGCTTCTCCATGTCTGAAACACCTCCCCTGGGTAACATACAGACCGTAAGTGCTTCTTCTGAACTAGCAAACAGTCAAGGACGGCTCGCGAGCAGGGACAAACATTTCCACCCGGTTGATGAGTAATGGTGAGAAAGTTGGAAAACAAAAAACATCTTTAATTTGGTGACCTTTTAGTCTAAGAAAGCAGGTAGAGACCAGCTCACTAAGTAATGCTTTTATAAACAGTGCACACACACACACACACACACACACACTCAGAGATAGAAAACCAGAACACAAGATCCTACCAGTTTGTAACTAATCTCACCAACCAGAGAGGATGGCTCCAACGGTAACCTACCCATCTATTTGTAAACAAATCAGTCCGTTCTGCCCATGGCTAGATTCACACCTCTGTCTGTTTGTGTGTGTGTGCCAAAGTGCTCAATATCAGCTCAGTAGCATACCTACAACATCGGAGAGTCCCAGTCATTTTAACAGGCTGTAATCCATCCATCTACACCGAAGACAAACTAAACCAACACAGAAAAAGTCCATGTACACACGGGTCCTAAGTGTAATGAACCTATGACCTTTCACACCTGACCCCTTCACACCGTCTACTCTAAAAGACCTATCCATTTATAGGGGTTCAATATTTTTTTTTTTGGGGGGGGTTGGCTGTTTCAGACAGAGAGGTAAGCCTTTATAATATCATAAACACTCTTCTTTGCTCTACCCTCCATCTCCCGGGTTCATCAGCCTCTTCTTCCCTCTTCCTCTCCTCTTGTATTTGGTGTTGGTTGGTTGGTTTTTCTGTCTGCCCCTCAGTCTTTCATTCATTCGTTTCCCTTTTCTTCGTTTGTCCGCTCTGTGTGTTTTATGCCATCATTTTTCGTCGCTCTGCTCCCCCAGATGAAATTACATGAACTGCATCTGAGACGGAGAGAAAGAAAAGAGGAAGAGGAAGGAAAGCCAGTCAGTGAGGGAAAATGGCAGAAAAGGACACTAAAACTGCAGGGGAAAATGGGTTTGTGAGTTCGCATGTACAATTGTAGTGCCGTAAAGGACTTTGGACTAAGGGTGTAGGTCAGGTAGGGTAACTCGAGTTCAGGGGATGGGGCATAACAGTGTTGTAAGGGTCTGGGGGTCACCTGGGCTCCAGGCATGGGGGAGAAGGGGTTTGTGGGTCTGAGTACAGGCTGGTTGTACATCATGGGCTGGGGGGCCATCACCTGTACACCCCCCATCTGACCCATCTGAGGGACCTGGGGAGGAAAAAACATATCAAGCTTTTGTTTTTGTTTGAAATGGGTCAAGACAGTGAGAGACAGGAAAGTTGGGGGACATGTTTAGCATCAGAAGGATGTGGGCCTTGCTAGGCCACGGCCATTCTTCTAGCAAAATACATACCAGGTATTAATATGGTATGTGTGAACAGCACTCACCATTCCATACATAGGCACTTGCGGTGTGGTCATGGGGAAAGGCATAGGAGCTGGAGCCTGTATGGGAGGAGAGAGAGACCTGGTTAACAGAGCTGAGGGACAATTAAAGACCGGTCTAAACAGGTAAAACTGATGGGATGACCTCCACGGACATCACATTCATCAACACAGGTAAACTACAGATAAACACTTCAAATAAACTACAGATAATCACAGTTAAAATAAATTGCTAATAAATAAAGGCAAGATAACCTAAAATAAATAACTACAGGTAAACTAAACTACAGGAAACAACTACATGTAAATACAGGTCAAATAAACTATAAATAGATGCAGGTAAAATAAAACAAACTGCAGGTCAAATGATTTACAGATAAACTACAGGTCAAATGATTTACAGATAAACTACAGGTCAAATGATTTACAGGTAAACTACAGGTCAAATGATTTACAGGTAAACTACAGGTCAAATGATTTACAGGTAAACTACAGGTCAAATGATTTACAGGTAAACTACAGGTCAAATGATTTACAGGTAAACTACAGGTCAAATGATTTACAGGTAAACTACAGGTCAAATGATTTACAGGTAAACTACAGGTCAAATGATTTACAGATAAACTGCAGGTCAAAAAAATAACTACAGGTAAACTATAAATAAATATAGATACAACAAACTACAGGTAAAATGATTTACACAAACTATAGGTAAAATAAATAACTACAGGTAAACTATAAATAAATGTAGGTACAACAAACTACAGATAAATACAGGCACAATAAACTACGGGTAAAGATAAACTACGGGTAAAGAGGTCATATAAACTACGGGTAAAGAGGTCATATAAACTACAGGTAAAGAGGTCATATAAACTACAGGTAAAGAGGTCATAAACTACAGGTAAAGAGGTCATATAAACTACAGGTAAAGAGGTCATAAACTACAGGTAAAGAGGTCATAAACTACAGGTAAAGAGGTCATAAACTACAGGTAAAGAGGTCATAAACTACAGGTAAAGAGGTCATAAACTACAGGTAAAAGGTCATATAAACTACGTCTTTCTACTAGATGTTGGAACATTGTTGCTATAACAACCTCCACTCTTCTGGGAAGTCTTTCTACTAGATGTTGGAACATTGCTGCTGGGGACTTGCTTCCATTCAGCCACAAGAGCATCAGTGAGGTCGGGCACTGATGTTGGGTGATTAGGCCTGGCTCGCAGTCAGCATTCCAATTCATCACAAAGGTGTACAATAGGGTTGAGGTCAGGGATCTGTGAAGGCCAGTCAAGTTCTTCCACACCGATCGACAAACCATTTCTGTATGGACCTCGCTTGATGCACAGGGGCATTGTCATGCTGAAACAGGAAAGGGTCTTCCCCAAACTGTTACCAAAGTTGGAGGTACAGAATTGTCTAAAATGTCATTGTATGCTGTAGCATTAAGATCTCTTCACTGGAACTAAGGGTCCCGAACCATGAAAAACAGCCACAGACCATTATTCCTCCTCCACCAAAGTTTACAGTTGGCACTATGCATTGGGGCGGGTAGAGTTCTCCTGGCATCCGCCAAATTCAGATTAGTCCGTCGGACTGCCAAATGGTGAAGAGTGATTCATCACACTGCTCCAGAGTCCAATGGAGGCGAGCTTCACACCACCTCAGCCGGCGCTTGGCATTGTGCATGGTGATCCTAGGCTTGTGTGCGGCTCCTCGGCCACAGAAACCCCTTTCACGAAGTCCCCGACAAACAGTTATTGTGCTGACTTTGCTTCCAGGGGCAGTTTGGAACTCGGTAGTGAGTGTTGCAACCGAGTACAGACAATTTATTTGCACTGTGTGCTTCAGCACTCAGTGGTCCTGTTCTGTGAGCTTGTGTGGCCTACCACGTCGTGGCTGAGCAGTTGTTGCTCCTAGACGTTTCCACTTCACAATAACAGCACTTACAGTTGGCCATGGCAGCTCTAGCAGGGTAGAAATCTGACAAACTGACTCGTTGGAAAGGTGGCATCCTATGACGATGCCACGTTGAATGTCACTGAGCTCTTCAGTAAGGTCAGTCTACTGCCAATGTTAGTCTATGGAGATTGCATGGCTGTGTGCTCAATTATTTTACACCTGTCAGCAACGGGTGTGGCTGAAATAGCCAAATCCACTAATTTGAAGGGGTGTCCACATACTTTTGTATATATACATAAAATCAAAGTTTGTCATGTGCGCCGAATACAACTTACAGGGTGGAAACTTCCTCCAATCTAATGCTTTTAAATTCATGAGGAGGGAGTGTACACTTCTGGGTGAAGGGTAGAGAACGGGAACAAAGACCAGAATTCTCTCTGATAGACCCCTGGTGAAAAGTGATGCACCACTACAAAGACCAGAATTCTCTCTGATAGGCCCCTGGTGAAAAGTGATGCACCATTTGGGTCCCACCCTACTACTTACATAACCAGCATAGAACATCCCATTCTGCATGGCAAAGAGAGAGAGAAAGAGAGAAAGAGAGAAAGTGAGAAAGTGAGAGAGTGAAAGAGTGAAAGAGTGAAAGAGAGAGAGAAAGAGAAAGTGAGAAAGAGAGAGAGAAAGTGAGAAAGAGAGAGAGAGAGAGAAAGAGAGAAAGAGAGAAAGAGAGAAGAAAGAGAGAAAGAGAGAAAGAGAGAAGAGAGAAAGAAAGAAAGAAAGAAAGAGAGAAAGAGAGAAAGAGAGATGGGGAAGAGAAAACAGAGGAATGGAGAGAGGGAGAAGATGGATGAGGTGAAGAAGTCAAGACAGCAAAAACAGGACGACATGGAAAGAATTGAGACCGAGACACACACAAACAGACAGAGACAGGGACAAGGACACAGGGACAAGGACACACGGACAGAGACACACACAGACAGACAGAGACACACAGACAGACAGAGACAGGGACACACACAGAGACACACACACAGACAGACAGACAGAGACACACACACAGACAGACAGAGACACACACACAGACAGACAGAGACAAGGACACACACACAGACAGACAGAGACAAGGACACACACACAGAGAGACAGGGAGAGAGAGAGACAGGGAGAGAGAGAGACAGGGAGAGAGAGAGACAGGGAGAGAGAGGAAGAAAGGAAGCAAGGGGTTAGTGACAGATTTCCATTGGCAAGCTCAGCACTCAGTCTTGGCAAGCACTAGGGTTTCCGTTAGGAAAATGCAGTAAGGAACAGCAAAATCACCAGCCTATGTCAATCCAATATGTCACGTAATAGAAACGTTTAAGTCTACAAAAAAAACATAGCCCACTCTGTAAGAAACAGAGTCTAGTTTAGGAAACAGAACTGTATTGAGATCAAAGGTTTTATTGAGGCGAAAATTATCAGAATGTCGGCCAAAATTCACCTCGCTACATCTTCTCCCACTGCCGGCCACTGAGCTTCCTCTCATTACCATATTTGGTAGTGAGTGAAAACTCCAACCAGATGCTTCACATTTATACACCCGGTGAAATATATCTGGCTCATTGCTCGTTCTCTGTTATAAGCCCAGCAACGTGCACAAGGCAGTAGGCTATGTGCCAGAATTCATTTCACAAAGCAATTAGCGCGAAAACACAAATTGTCAAAAGCGCACATGCATTTTCATGTGACAAGAGATTAAAATATTCATTACAAATTTTGAAAGACGAGAGATCGAAAGACGTAACAACTATCATGGGTTGCTAACAACTATCATGGGTTGCTAACAACTAGCATGGGTTGCTAACAACTAGCATGGGTTGCTAACAACTAGCATGGGTTGCTAACAACTAGCATGGGTTGCTAACAACTAGCATGGGTTGCTAACAACTAGCATGGGTTGCTAACAACTAGCATGGGTTGCTAACAACTAGCATGGGTTGCTAACAACTAGCATGGGTTGCTAACAACTAGCATGGGTTGCTAATAACTAGCATGGGTTGCTAATAAGACTAGAAGTGTGCGTTTGGCTACTGGACAATGAAAGAAAGTACAACATGAGAGAAATATACTTCCATATGCCTTTGAAACCAGTAGTCTTCATAAAATAATTGGCTCTCCACTTTCTACAGGTTAGATTTGACTTTGAAGCAAGGTAAGACATGCCTCATTAAGATGAAGTAAAATGTTTGGATTACAACAATTAAGTTGTTTTTTCGTTTTTAAAACGCATCGTGCCTCCAGCTCATTGCAACGTGGTGTGTGTACGATGCGCTGAAGAAGCCTGCCTACCATTGCCTTGGAAACACACTTCAATTATCAGTCCAAAAATCTATTATTAAAAAAAGAAGCTGTTTTAAAAACCGTGGCCATCAAAACTGTTTTTAAACACACGATTGCATTTATTGTTGAAATGAAAGCATGTTTCAGTCCAGCAGTAATGAATGAGGCGTTTGAGGAGCCAGCAGCTGTCACGCTGTCTGACAGATTGAGGTGTTTGAGGAGCCAGCAGCTGTCACGCTGTCTGACAGATTGAGGCGTTTGAGGAGCCAGCAGCTGTCACGCTGTCTGACAGATTGAGGTGTTTGAGGAGCCAGCAGCTGTCACGCTGTCTGACAGATTGAGGTGTTTGAGGAGCCAGCAGCTGTCACGCTGTCTGACAGATTGAGGTGTTTGAGGAGCCAGCAGCTGTCACGCTGACAGATTTGCGTTCATCGGCTCTGTGTCTGTACGCCGAGTGTGTGTGATGAACATAACGACTCACGAAAATACCCAGAAGGCAATTTAATTCCACAAAATGTATGCAAATGCCCCTATAACATAACCGGTCAAATATATATACATCGACTGGTATTTCGATCTATGTTAAAGGCAACAAAAAAAAGCATTATTTTACAATGGGATTATTTTATTTTTATTGGACAATTGGGTAGTGGCAGTTAACAAATTTGTGTTTTGGTGTGCGGGGGGGGGGCAAAAGCAGGCTATTACCGGCTAACGGAAATCCTAGCACACACGCTCAAAGCACAGCAATCACAGTCTTGGCTAGAGTCCATCTACTGCAGCTGGACGGGCTGTTATTGACAAAAATAACATCACCTGCATCTCCGGTGAGAGACAGAGACACAACCACTCACCAGGTGTTGTACAGGCATGGGTGCGGGGGTCATGGGAACAGGGTTCCAGGCCGTGGTGCTGGTCATGGTCTTGCTCTGCCAGTTGTGTCCCCCAGTTAGTCTCTTCTCTCCAGACTGGCTCCACTGCATGTCTGGCCTGAACACCGGGGCACACAGAGACAAAATGCACCGTGCAAAAACACCACACTCGTTAATCAACTGTCACTATATCATATTTGTGACAATCCGACGCCAACGGTTATAAACAGATATAAAGGCATGTCTAATAACATCGGTAATATATTGCAGCTAAAGCTCTTCACTAGGTCTCACTGTGTCCTCTGAGGGGTAAAGCTCTTCACTAGGTCTCACTGTGTCCTCTGAGGGGTAAAGCTCTTCACTAGGTCTCACTGTGTCCTCTGAGGGGTAAAGCTCTTCACTAGGTCTCACTGTGTCGTCTGAGGGGTAAAGCTCTTCACTAGGTCTCACTGTGTCGTCGCTGAGGGGTAAAGCTCTTCACTAGGTCTCACTGTGTCGTCGCTGAGGGGTAAAGCTCTTCACTAGGTCTCACTGTGTCGTCGCTGAGGGGTAAAGCTCTTCACTAGGTCTCACTGTGTCGTCGCTGAGGGGTAAAGCTCTTCACTAGGTCTCACTGTGTCGTCTGAGGGGTAAAGCTCTTCACTAGGTCTCACTGTGTCGTCGCTGAGGGGTAAAGCTCTTCACTAGGTCTCACTGTGTCGTCGTCTGATGGGTAAAGCTCTTCACTAAGTCTCACTGTGTCGTCGCTGAGGGACACAGCTCTTCACTAGGTCTCACTGTGTCGTCGCTGAGGGACAAAGCTCTTCACTAGGTCTCACTGTGTCGTCGCTGAGGGACAAAGCTCTTCACTAGGTCTCACTGTGTCGTCGCTGAGGGACAAAGCTCTTCACTAGGTCTCACTGTGTCGTCGCTGAGGGACAAAGCTCTTCACTAGGTCTCACTGTGTCGTCGCTGAGGGACAAAGCTCTTCACTAGGTCTCACTGTGTCGTCTGATGGGACAAAGCTCTTCACTAGGTCTCACTGTGTCGTCGCTGAGGGACAAAGCTCTTCACTAGGTCTCACTGTGTCGTCACTGAGGGACAAAGCTCTTCACTAGGTCTCACTGTGTCGTCTGATGGGTAAAGCTCTTCACTAGGTCTCACTGTGTCGTCTGATGGGTAAAGCTCTTCACTAGGTCTCACTGTGTCGTCGCTGAGGGGTAAAGCTCTTCACTAGGTCTCACTGTGTCGTCTCTGATGGGTAAAGCTCTTCACTAGGTCTCACTGTGTCGTCGCTGAGGGGTAAAGCTCTTCACTAGGTCTCACTGTGTCGTCGCTGAGGGGTAAAGCTCTTCACTAGGTCTCACTGTGTCGTCGCTGAGGGGTAAAGCTCTTCACTAGGTCTCACTGTGTCGTCGCTGAGGGGTAAAGCTCTTCACTAGGTCTCACTGTGTCGTCGCTGAGGGGTAAAGCTCTTCACTAGGTCTCACTGTGTCGTCGCTGAGGGACAAAGCTCTTCACTAGGTCTCACTGTGTCGTCACTGAGGGACAAAGCTCTTCACTAGGTCTCACTGTGTCGTCTGATGGGTAAAAGCTCTTCACTAGGTCTCACTGTGTCGTCGCTGAGGGGTAAAGCTCTTCACTAGGTCTCACTGTGTCGTCGCTGAGGGACAAAGCTCTTCACTAGGTCTCACTGTGTCGTCGCTGAGGGGTAAAGCTCTTCACTAGGTCTCACTGTGTCGTCGCTGAGGGACAAAACTCTTCACTAGGTCTCACTGTGTCGTCGCTGAGGGGTAAAGCTCTTCACTAGGTCTCACTGTGTCGTCGCTGAGGGACAAAGCTCTTCACTAGGTCTCACTGTGTCGTCGCTGAGGGGTAAAGCTGCTTTAGTTTCTGTTTAGTTTCCAACGTATCTGAGTAGCACAGAAGCTCTGGAGATGGGTGGGTCCTAACACAGGTCTGTGGGATGGCAGTCCGTCTCGGGAAAACACTGCAGTGGTCTGTCCCAAAAGGACATTTACATGCTACGTAGCAAACTATCCAGAGTGTTGATTAACGCTATGTTTCTACCACATGATGGTTTTGTAATTAAAAACACTCAGATGTCAAAACTATTTTAGTGGCTTTTCTTGGTGTACCCCCTTTTCTCCACAATTTCGTGAAATCCAATTGGTAGTTACAGTCTTTTGACCAGGAGTCTAAGTTTACAGACTTGTCCCCTACGGACTCGGGAGAGGTGAAGGTCGAGAGCCATGCGTCCTCCTAAACACGAACCCACCAAGCCGCACTACTCGCTTAACCTGGAAGCCAGTCGCACCAATGTGTCGTTGGAAACACCGTACATCTGGCGACCGAAATCAGCTTGCAGGCGACCGGCCCGCCACAAGGAGTCGCGAGAGTGTGGCCGGTGGCCGGTCAAACCCTCTCCTAACCCGGACGACGCTGGGCCAAACCCTCTCCTAACCCGGACGACGCTGGGCCAAAACCTCTCCTAACCCGGACGACGCTGGGCCAAACCCTCTCCTAACCCGGACGACGCTGGGCCAATTATCCACCGCCTCATGGGTCTCCCGGTCACGGCCGGCTGTGACACAGCCTGGGATCGAACCCGGGGCTGTAGTGAAGGCTCAATGACAGCAATGCAGCGCCTTAGACCACTGCGCCACTCAGGAGGCCAAGACTATCACTTATTTTAGTAATGTGTTTTATGTCGAGAAGCAGTCTACTGTGTGTTATCAGCACTGCCTGCCTGGGACTGGAGTACAGTAGGATGGCAGACCGCCATAGCCCTCTATTGTCTAGGGAAAACGCTGCAGTAGTCTGGCTCTACATCACATCCACACACACTTACTTCTTGGCTGGGGCTCCTCCGAACTGCAGATCTGAGGAGAGAGAGAGAGAGAGAGAGAGAGAGAGAGAGAGAGAGAGAGAGAGAGAGAGAGATGGGTGAGGTGTATTTAAAGAGAGAATCTAAGCCAGACAGACAGAAAGCCAGCCAGCCCTGGGGAGTAGTGAAGGCTCCTAAATACTGTTTACAGTAAGAGTAGCGGCTTGTGATCAGTGGCTCCCTACTGGGTTCCCTCTCACTGCCTGTCCTCTCTCTGTCTGCCCAAACTTCTGATAGCTACTAGGGCCAATCCTTACCATTAGGTAATCCAATGGACCAAGAGGGAAAGAAGAGGGGGAGGGAAAGGAGAGAGGGAAAGGAGAGAGGGAAAGGAGAGAGGGAAAGGAGAGAGGGGGAGGGAAAGGAGAGAGGGGGAGGGAAAGGAGAGAGGGGGAAAAGGGGAGAGAGGGGGAGAGAACAGAGGGGTAGAGGAGAGAGGGGTAGAGGAGAGAGGGGTAGAGGAGAGAGGGGTAGAGGAGAGAGGGGTAGAGGAGAGAGGGGTAGAGGAGAGAGGGGTAGAGGAGAGAGACATGGAGAGTCAGCACAAAGAGAAAGACACAAGGAGACAGATGAGGACACAAAAGAAGTGTGTGTCTCTGTATAGTACTCACTGCCAACGAGGTTGGCGAGGGAGGAGTCCAGGTCGTTGGCCAGCAGCTTGCCCCCTGGGTGGTATCCTGGATGGGGGTGACTTGGGTGGGGGTGGTGGAGGGCCATGGGGGGAGCCTGGTTATGGTTGGACACTGTGGGCTTCAGCAGGTCCCCAAGAGCATCAAACCCTGGAGGACACAGAGACACCGGTTAATACAACACACACACACACACACACACACACACACACACACACATACATATACACACACACACACATACATACATATACACACACACACACATACATATACACACACACACACACACACATACATACACACACACACACACATACATATCCACACACACACATATCCACACACACACATATCCACACACACACATACATACATATCCACACACACACATACATACATATCCACACACACACATACATACATATCCACACACACACATACATACATATCCACACACACACACATATCCACACACACACATACATATCCACACACACACATACATATCCACACACACACACATATCCACACACACACACATATCCACACACACACACACACACACACACACACACACACACACACATATATATATACATATCCACACACACACATACATATCCATATCCCCACACACACACATACATATCCCCACACACACACATACATATCCCCACACACACACATACATATCCCCCCACACACACATACATATCCCCCACACACACACATACATATCCCACACACACATACATATCCACACACACACATACATATCCACACACACACACACACACATATCCACACACACACACACACACAACCACACACACACATATATATACATATCCACACACACACATACATATCCATATCCCCACACACACACATACATATCCCCACACACACACATACATATCCCCACACACACACATACATATCCCCCCACACACACACATACATATCCCCACACACACACACATACATATCCCCCACACACACACACATACATATCCCCACACACATACATACACACATACATATCCCCACACACACACATACATATCCCCACACACACATACATACATATCCCCACACACACACATACATATCCCCACACACACACATACATATCCCCACACACACACATACATATCCCCACACACACACATACATATCCCCACACACACACACATACATATCCCCACACACACACACATACATATCCCCCCCACACACACATACACACACACACATACATATCCCCACACACACACATACATATCCCCCACACACACACATACATATCCCCACACACACACACACATACATATCCCCCACACACACACATACATATCCCCACACACACACATACATATCCCCACACACACACACATACATATCCCCACACACACACACATACATACATATCCCACACACACACATACATACATATCCCCACACACACACATACATATCCCCACACACACACATACATATCCCCACACACCCACACATACATATCCCCACACACCCACACATACATATCCCCACACACACACACACACATACATACATATCCCCACACACACATACATACATATCCCCCACACACACACATACATATCCCCCACACACACACACATACATATCCCCACACACACACACATACATATCCCCACACACACACACACATACATATCCCCACACACACACATACATACATATCCCCACACACACACATACATACATATCCCCACACACACACATACATATCCCCCACACACACACATACATATCCCCACACACACACACATACATATCCCCACACACACACACATACATATCCCCACACACACACACATATCCCCACACACACACACATACATATCCCCCACACACACACATACATATCCCCACACACACACACATACATAACCCCCACACACACACACATACATATCCCCCCCACACACACACATACATATCCCCCCACACACACATACATATCCCCACACACACACACATACATATCCCCACACACACACACATACATATCCCCCACACACACATACATACATATCCCCCACACACACATACATACATATCCCCACACACACACATACATACATATCCCCACACACACACATACATACATATCCCCCCACACACACACATACATACATATCCCCACACACACACACATACATATCCCCACACACACACATACATATCCCCACACACACACACATACATATCCCCACACACACACACACATACATATCCCCACACACACACACATACATACATATCCCCACACACACACACACATACATACATATCCCCACACACACATACATATCCCCCACACACACATACACACACACACATACATATCCCCACACACACACACATACATATCCCCACACACACACATACATATCCCCCACCCACACACACACATACATATCCCCCACACACACACACATACATATCCCCCACACACACACACACATACATATCCCCACACACACACACACATACATATCCCCCCCACACACACATACATATCCCCCACACACACATACATATCCCCCCACACACACACATACATATCCCCACACACACACACATACATATCCCCACACACACACATACATACATATCCCCACACACACACACATACATACATATCCCCCACACACACACACATACATACATATCCCCACACACACACATACATACATATCCCCCCACACACACACATACATATCCCCACACACACACATACATATCCCCACACACACACACATATCCCCACACACACACACATACATACATATCCCCACACACACACACACACACACATACATATCCCCACACACACACATACATACCCCCACACACACACATACATATCCCCACACACACACATACATATCCCCACACACACACATACATATCCCCACACACACACATACATATCCCCACACACACACATACATATCCCCACACACACACATACATATCCCCACACACACACATACATATCCCCACACACACACATATCCCCACACACACACACATATCCCCCACACACACACACATATCCCCACACACACACACACATATCCCCCACACACACACACATATCCCCACACACACACACACACATACATATCCCCACACACACACACACACATACATACATATCCCCACACACCCACACCCACACACACACAAGGATATCAGCATTACACAAAGCGTAGGCTACGAACTCACACACAGATGGGCTATGAGGTTAAAAGAAAAGCACAGCATGCAGGACAGAGTTGACTCAAGTTTGAGAGAGAAATGACTTGGGGGAGGGGGTGTTGGGGGGAGGCAGGATCAGGTTGTGGGATATCATGAGAGTCATGAAGTCAAAAGGCTGTGTTCCTTTCCTTTATTTCTATGCTTGGGGCTTCAGTCGCTGTGTCTATTCATTGTATTTCTAGGATTCAGCGTCAGGGGCGGTAGCTGTATTTGAGTGATGATGGATTTCTGTTATTGAGTCATTACGCTGATCGATTCTATTCATTACATTTCTAGACTAAAACAGTAGAAGTGTAACCCATTTAGTTCTACCGTTTCTAGTCAGTCAAAATAATTATTATTTTTTTTTTTTTCAAATCTATTTCTTGCCTGAGTTGGCAAGCTATTTTTGTTTGCTGATGAATTTTAATGTGCTCGTTGTTGTGGAGTCATTACCCAGATGGATTCTATTAACTCTGTTTCTGGATGAAAACAGTAGCTTTTTATCCTTTCTATGTATCCTATTTCTAGGCCCAGCAGCTGTGTTATGATGGATTTATGTTCTTGTGGTTGGCATGTTGTGAAGTCATTACGCTGATTGCGGCTGTGTATTCAGGCAGCCAAGAGGGCAGGCTAGCGACGCCCGCAACACACACCTGCACTGTAGTAATGTATACAGGGTTGATTAGTTATACAGCAGTGAGAGTCAATGAGAAATCAAGTAATTCACGGTGTAAACGTTAAATTATATTACTATAACCAGAGAGACCGAGAGAGAGAGAGAGACCGAGAGAGAGAGAAAGAGAGAGAGAGACCGAGAGCGAGAGAGAGAGAAAGACCGAGAGAGAGAGAAAGACCGAGAGAGAGAGAAAGAGACCGAGAGAGAGAGACCGAGAGAAAGAGAGACCGAGAGAGAGAGAGACCGAGAGAGAGACCGAGAGAGAGAGAGACCGAGAGAGAGAGAGAGACCAGAGAGAGAGAGAGACCGAGAGAGAGAGAGAGAGAGAGAGAGAGAAAGAGAGAAAGAGAGACCGAGAAAAGAGAGACCGAGAGAGACCGAGAGAGAGAGAGAGAGAGAGAGAGAGAGAGACCGAGAGAGAGAGAGAGAGACCGAGAGAGAGAGAGAGAGAGAGAGACCGAGAGAGAGACAGAGACCGAGAGAGACAGAGAGACGAGAGAGAGACAGAGAGACCGAGAGAGAGACAGAGAGACCGAGAGAGAGACAGAGAGACCGAGAGAGAGACAGAGAGACCGAGAGAGACAGAGAGACCGAGAGAGACAGAGAGACCGAGAGAGACAGAGAGACCGAGAGAGACAGAGAGACCGAGAGAGACAGAGAGACCGAGAGAGACCGAGAGAGACAGAGAGACCGAGAGAGACAGAGAGACCGAGAGAGACAGAGAGACCGAGAGAGACAGAGAGACCGAGAGAGAGAGAGAGACAGAGAGACAGAGAGAGACAGAGAGACCGAGAGAGACAGAGAGACCGAGAGAGACCGAGAGAGAGAGAGACCGAGAGAGAGAGAGACCGAGAGAGAGACAGAGACCGAGAGAGAGACAGAGACCGAGAGAGAG
>NC_068455.1:73600858-73623358 GCF_023373465.1 Oncorhynchus keta | reverse complement strand
CCCTCATCTCATCTCCCTCATCTCATCTCCCTCCTCTCATCTCCCTCATCTCATCTCCCTCATCTCATCTCCCTCCCTCCCTCCCTCATCTCATCTCCCTCCCTCCCTCATCTCACCTCCCTCCCTCATCTCACCTCCCTCCCTCATCTCACCTCCCTCACCTCCCTCATCTCACCTCCCTCATCTCCCTCATCTCACCTCCCTCATCTCCCTCATCTCACCTCCCTCATCTCCCTCATCTCACCTCATCTCATCTCCCTCATCTCATCTCCCTCCCTCATCTCCCCTCCCTCATCTCATCTCCCTCATCTCATCTCCCTCATCTCATCTCCCTCATCTCATCTCCCTCATCTCATCTCCCTCATCTCATCTCCCTCATCTCATCTCCCTCATCTCATCTCCCTCATCTCATCTCCCTCATCTCATCTCCCTCATCTCCCTCTCTCATCTCCCTCCCTCATCTCATCTCCCTCCCTCATCTCATCTCATCTCCCTCATCTCATCTCCCTCATCTCATCTCCCTCATCTCATCTCCCTCCCTCATCTCATCTCATCTCCCTCATCTCATCTCCCTCCCTCATCTCATCTCCCTCCCTCATCTCATCTCCCTCCCTCATCTCATCTCCCTCCCTCATCTCATCTCCCTCCCTCATCTCATCTCCCTCCCTCATCTCATCTCCCTCATCTCCTCCCCTCCCTCATCTCCTCCCCTCCCTCATCTCCTCCCCTCCCCTCCCTCATCTCCTCCCCTCCCCTCCCTCATCTCTCCTCCCCTCCCTCATCTCCTCCCCTCCCTCATCTCCTCCCCTCCCTCATCTCCTCCCCTCCCTCGACTAAGAGAAAATGAAGCGAGGGAGTGGAGAAAAGGAGGAGGAATAACATTTGGTGAGGAAGCTGTATCTGGCTTCAGGAGTGTGTTGACACAGCAATGCATCCCAGATGGCAACCTATTCCCTACATACTACACTACTTTTAACCTGAGCCCTATGGGGTGTTGTGTAGTATGTAGGGAATAGGGTGCCCTCTAGGACTCCACGTTGACGAAGTAGGAACTTCCTGCTTGGTTCAGCAGGAAACAGAGGGGAAGGATCAGAGAAAACCAGCACACTCAGCAAAGAGAGAGAGAAGAGAACACGAAAAAAACAAGAAAGAAAGAAGAGTTAACCGTTAGCTAAGTGTTTGGAGGGGCTCAGAATGAGAGAATAGAGGCAGCAGAGGGAAGAGGGGAATAGATGAAGCTAGTTGTAATCGTAGCTAGTAAGCTAAACCAAGACAGAAAGTAAGAGGTTTATTAGTCTAACAGCTAGTTGTAATCGTAGGTAGTAAGCTAAACCAAGACAGAAAGTAAGAGGTTGATTAGTCTAACAGCTAGTTGTCATCGTAGGTAGTAAGCTAAACCAAGACAGAAAGTAAGAGGTTGACAAGTCTAACAGCTAGTTGTAATCGTAGGTAGTAAGCTCAACCAAGACAGAAAGTAAGAGGTTTATTAGTCTAACAGCTAGTTGTAATCGTAGCTAGTAAGCTCAACCAAGACAGAGAGTAAGAGGTTTATTAGTCTAACAGCTAGTTGTCATCGTAGGTAGTAAGCTAAACCAAGACAGAAAGTAAGAGGTTGACAAGTCTAACAGCTAGTTGTCATCGTAGGTAGTAAGCTAAACCAAGACAGAAAGTAAGAGGTTTATTAGTCTAACAGCTAGTTGTAATCGTAGCTAGTAAGCTAAACCAAGACAGAGAGTAAGAGGTTTATTAGTCTAACAGCTAGTTGTAATCGTAGGTAGTAAGCTAAACCAAGACAGAAAGTAAGAGGTTGATTAGTCTAACAGCTAGTTGTCATCGTAGGTAGTAAGCTAAACCAAGACAGAGAGTAAGAGGTTTATTAGTCTAACAGCTAGTTGTCATCGTAGGTAGTAAGCTCAACCAAGACAGAAAGTAAGAGGTTTATTAGTCTAACAGCTAGTTGTCATCGTAGGTAGTAAGCTAAACCAAGACAGAAAGTAAGAGGTTGATTAGTCTAACAGCTAGTTGTAATCGTAGGTAGTAAGCTCAACCAAGACATAAAGTAAGAGGTTGATTAGTCTAACAGCTAGTTGTAATCGTAGCTAGTAAGCTCAACCAAGACAGAGAGTAAGAGGTTTATTAGTCTAACAGCTAGTTGTCATCGTAGGTAGTAAGCTAAACCAAGACAGAAAGTAAGAGGTTGACAAGTCTAACAGCTAGTTGTAATCGTAGGTAGTAAGCTAAACCAAGACATAAAGTAAGAGGTTGATTAGTCTAACAGCTAGTTGTAATCGTAGGTAGTAAGCTAAACCAAGACATAAAGTAAGAGGGTGATAAGTCTAACAGCTAGTTGTAATCATAGGTAGTAAGCTAAACCAAGACAGAAAGTAAGAGGTTTATTAGTCTAACAGCTAGTTGTAATCGTAGGTAGTAAGCTCAACCAAGACAGAAAGTAAGAGGTTGATTAGTCTAACAGCTAGTTGTCATCGTAGGTAGTAAGCTAAACCAAGACAGAAAGTAAGAGGTTGACAAGTCTAACAGCTAGTTGTCATCGTAGGTAGTAAGCTCAACCAAGACAGAAAGTAAGAGGTTGATTAGTCTAACAGCTAGTTGTCATCGTAGGTAGTAAGCTAAACCAAGACATAAAGTAAGAGGGTGATAAGTCTAACAGCTAGTTGTAATCATAGGTAGTAAGCTAAACCAAGACAGAAAGTAAGAGGTTTATTAGTCTAACAGCTAGTTGTAATCGTAGGTAGTAAGCTCAACCAAGACAGAAAGTAAGAGGTTGATTAGTCTAACAGCTAGTTGTCATCGTAGGTAGTAAGCTAAACCAAGACAGAAAGTAGGAGGGTGATTAGTCTAACAGCTAGTTGAGTTATTCTCTTTACCATCAGCGGCTGGCTGCACGCCGTTATTGGCTATTCCTCTAGCCCCGCCCCCAAAAACAGCATCAAAATCTAGACTTATGGAGGACTCAGCTTGCACAGCGGCACCTAGGAGACAGAGGTCAGAGGTCATGAGACTGTCGTCAGGGCTACATACAACTGGCTTCAGGCGGAAGACATTGTGAACACAGAGGAAGCACTGGCTGGCTCTCAACAAAAATCATATTTATTCATCTCTGTTGCTAGGGAGCATGGGGTCATCAGAACAGCATCATAACGCTGAAGAAAACGTTTTAACATTGGCGTTAACCGCTACATAGGACGCATTTGAATATTTCTAATAGAAAAGAAAAATGGTGGCTAGACGAATGAACGGATGATGAATGGATAAACGCAGGAATGACTGAATACATGACACAGGAAATACATTTTTATATTTACAAACTAAAAAGAGACGTGTATTCAGAGACCAAAATAAAAACCCCTGAAGTCTAAACATAGAGGATTGTCAGGACAAAGGCTTTTACACGGGTTGTGTGTGACTATACACCACTGATCAACACTCTGTACCCCCCTCCTTCTGAACCCCAGGAGGTTAAGTGACAAAAACAAAGTGTGTGTGTGTGTGTTTTTTCCTGTGTTGATTAGTAGCATGCATGCATGTCTATGTCCTACCTCCCCAGGCACTGGCGGCTGTAGAGATGGAAGGAGTGCTCTGGACAACAGGGATGTAGGCTGGCTGTAGGTCAAACAGATCACTACTGAGGTTGGGCATGCTGGAGGGGAGGGAGAGAAAGAAAATCAACCCGTGAGTAAATGGGATTAAAATTGCCCTTCTACTTTATCAACGTATCTTAAACAAAAAGAAGAAGAGAAGAAGAGGACTGCCAGCAATGATTAAGCCAAGACAACAAACCCCAACAAGTAATCAAATCATAGATCTTCCAATTGCGTAAATATCAGCTTTGACATACGCAGAGCGATAATAACTGATCATGTGAACAGCATTTTAAAAAACAAAAACAATAACGTTGATTCAATTTATTATGTCTTCTTGATTTGATCAGGGCACCTTGGACTACTGTGGTTGTTGTTGAGACGGCCCATAGCCTTATTATCTATAGTAACTGTTATAACCACCTGGCATTAGCGTGTTATAACCACCTGTCATTAGCGTGTTATAACCACCTGTCATTAGCGTGTTACACCTGTTATAACCACCTGTCATTAGCGTGTTATAACCACCTGTCATTAGAGTGTTACACCTGTTATAACCACCTGTCATTAGAGTGTTACACCTGTTATAAGCACCTGTCATTAGCGTGTTACACCTGTTATAACCACCTGGCATTAGCGTGTTATAACTGTTTTAACCACCTGGCATTAGCGTGTTATAACTGTTTTAACCACCTGGCATTAGCGTGTTATAACTGTTTTAACCACCTGGCATTAGCGTGTTATAACTGTTTTAACCACCTGGCATTAGCGTGTTATAACTGTTTTAACCACCTGGCATTAGCGTGTTATAACTGTTTTAACCACCTGGCATTAGCGTGTTACAACTGTTTTAACCACCTGGCATTAGCGTGTTACACCTGTTTTAACCACCTGGCATTAGCGTGTTACACCTGTTATAACCACCTGGCATTAGCGTGTTACACCTGTTATAACCACCTGGCATTAGCGTGTTACACCTGTTATAACCACCTGGCATTAGCGTGTTACACCTGTTATAACCACCTGTCATTAGCGTGTTACACCTGTTATAACCACCTGTCATTAGCGTGTTACACCTGTTATAACCACCTGTCATTAGCGTGTTACACCTGTTTTAACCACCTGGCATTAGCGTGTTATAACTGTTTTAACCACCTGGCATTAGCGTGTTATAACTGTTTTAACCACCTGGCATTAGCGTGTTATAACTGTTTTAACCACCTGGCATTAGCGTGTTACACCTGTTTTAACCACCTGGCATTAGCGTGTTACACCTGTTTTAACCACCTGTCATTAGCGTGTTACACCTGTTATAACCACCTGTCATTAGCGTGTTACACCTGTTATAACCACCTGTCATTAGCGTGTTACACCTGTTATAACCACCTGTCATTAGCGTGTTACACCTGTTATAACCACCTGTCATTAGCGTGTTACACCTGTTATAACCACCTGTCATTAGCGTGTTACACCTGTTATAACCACCTGTCATTAGCGTGTTACACCTGTTATAACCACCTGTCATTAGCGTGTTACACCTGTTATAACCACCTGTCATTAGCGTGTTACACCTGTTATAACCACCTGTCATTAGCGTGTTACACCTGTTATAACCACCTGTCATTAGCGTGTTACACCTGTTATAACCACCTGTCATTAGCGTGTTACACCTGTTATAACCACCTGTCATTAGCGTGTTACACCTGTTATAACCACCTGTCATTAGCGTGTTACAACTGTTATAACCACCTGTCATTAGCGTGTTACAACTGTTATAACCACCTGTCATTAGCGTGTTACAACTGTTATAACCACCTGTCATTAGCGTGTTACAACTGTTATAACCACCTGTCATTAGCGTGTTACACCTGTTATAACCACCTGTCATTAGCATTTTATAACTGTTTTAACCACCTGTCATTAGCGTGTTATACCCACCTGTCATTAGCATGTTATACCCACCTGTCATTAGCATGTTATACCCACCTGTCATTAGCATGTTATAACTGTTTTAACCACCTGTCATTAGCATGTTATACCCACCTGTCATTAGCATGTTATAACCGTTTTAACCACCTGTCATTAGCATGTTATACCCACCTGTCATTAGCATGTTATAACTGTTTTAACCACCTGTCATTAGCATGTTATAACTGTTTTAACCACCTGTCATTAGCGTGTTATAACCACCTGTCATTAGCATGTTATAACCACCTGTCATTAGCATGTTATACCCACCTGTCATTAGCATGTTATACCCACCTGTCATTAGCATGTTATAACCACCTGTCATTAGCATGTTATAACCACCTGTCATTAGCATGTTATAACCACCTGTCATTAGCATGTTATAACTGTTATAACCTACCTATTGGTGGATGGTGTGTTGAATAGCTCCATGGCCTGGTTGGTGTTGTGGTTGACACTGCCCATAGACTGTGTACTGGGGGAGGCAGAGGGAGGCAGGGACACACCGATCTCCTTCAGACGCTGGTCCTGGAGGAGCAGAGAAACACTGTCAAACATAGAGTACGAGTTGGCCAACACACCTGACTTTACTAACATGTTTTAGCCTTGAGCTGATAAATTATTATCTATATGTAGATTTTCTCAGCGTTTATAGAGAGCAGTATGACGGACCAATGTCAGCGTGTTCCAAGGCAAACTCAAAACATCTTCAGCTGGAAAATGTGAACTGTCAACATGTTTTCTGCAGGACTATTTACTAGCTCGACTAGAACTCTGCTGCATTGTCCCCGTCACCACCCACAGAGCTCATGTAAAACATTCAAACGTACACAGCAGTTACATCAATGAAGCAAGAAATAAGCCAGAGGTCACAACGTGTTGTTCCCAGCAAGCTGTTTGACTTTCCCTCATAACAGGTGGAGTGTGTGAAGCGTCCAGCGATGCTTTCAGGCAGTTAGATCTGAATATGATTAGTGTTTTTCTGTAGTTTCGTTGTTATGGTATTTCTAATCGCCCAAGTGAAATGGTGTTTAGTGGAGCAATATAGTTGTAAACTTGTTATGATGTTTAGTGTATAAGTGCTCCCCTTCTAAAGCCTGCTGTCTCTCCTTATAACCCCTTCTTTGTGTTGTGTGTGTGTGTGTGTGTGTGTGTGTGTGTGTGTGTGTGTGTGTGTGTGTGTGTACTTGTTTTTCTACCTTATCAGGACCCCAATGTCCTCACATTTCACCTTATTGTTTTCCTACCTTATCAGAACATTAACTTTTTTTGAAAAGTCAGGACTTGAATTTGTTTGAATACTATTTTAAGCTTAAGAGTTAGGTTTAGGGTTTTGGGGTAAAGTTTTTGGAGTTAGGTTAAGGTGAGAGTTAGGTTAAGGTGAGAGTTAGGTTAAGGTGAGAGTTAGGTTAAGGTGAGAGTTAGGTTAAGGTGAGAGTTAGGTTAAGGTGAGAGTTAGGTTAAGGTGAGAGTTAGGTTAAGGTGAGAGTTAGGTTAAGGTGAGAGTTAGGTTAAGGTGAGAGTTAGGTTAAGGTGAGAGTTAGGTTAAGGTGAGAGTTAGGTTAAGGTGAGAGTTAGGTTAAGGTGAGAGTTAGGTTAAGGTGAGAGTTAGGTTAAGGTGAGAGTTAGGTTAAGGTGAGAGTTTGGATTTTTATTGGTGAAAAAATAATTACACTCCAAAAAGTCAATTTCCCAAACACACAGCTGTGTCCAAGTGAATCAGTGTAATGATGTACCTGTACCTTGAGGGCCTGCAGTCTGGCCTGCTCCTCTTCCAAGGCCTGCAGTCTCTCCTTCTCGTCCATGCGGCTGAAGGACATGCCTGTACTGGACAGAGAGGTCACGGCACTGGACAGAGTGGACGCTCTATAGTGGGAGAACAGGGAGAGAGGACAGGTTTTCTATACCGTATAAACATGAAGAGGATAAACCAGAGGTTTAGATAGTGTATACACCACTGGTAGCAGCGATAGTTTCTGATTCAGAGGGGGTTGGGTTAAATGCGAAAGACACATTTCAGTTGAATGCATTCAGATGGACAACTGACTTGGAAGCCCCATTTCCCTTCATGTAAATGCTGACAAAATTGTTTGAAATTCAACTCTTGTCTCCACTAGGAGGAATGTCTTAAAGGTTTTACAGTAAAGTATAGCTATGGTCTTCTTATACAGGTTTTATGGTAAAGTATAGCTATGCTCTTATACAGGTTTTACAGTAAAGTATAGCTATGCTCTTCTTATACAGGTTTTACAGTAAAGTATAGCTATGCTCTTCTTATACAGGTTTTATGGTAAAGTATAGCTATGCTCTTCTTATACAGGTTTTACAGTAAAGTATAGCTATGCTCTTCTTATACAGGTTTTATGGTAAAGTATACATGTTCATGTGCTTCTTCCACAGGTTTTACGGTAGACATAATGCGGTGGTTCAATGCCAGTCCAGTCGTACCGTACCTGGTGTCAGCACTGAGCTCCTTGGTCTTCTTCCCCTCCAGAGAGGCTAGGTGCTGCTCCAGAGCCTCCAGGAGACTACTGGGGGCCTGGGGGAGAACGAGGGGAGGAGAGGGAGAGGGAGGACGAGGGGAGGACGAGGGGAGGAGAGGGAGGACGAGGGGAGGAGAGGGAGGACGAGGGGAGGAGAGGGAGGACGAGGGGAGGAGAGGGAGGACGAGGGGAGGAGAGGGAGGACGAGGGGAGGAGAGGGAGGAAGGGGAGGAGAGGGAGGACGAGGGGAGGAGAGGGAGGACAAGGGGAGGAGAGGGAGGACGAGGGGAGGAGAGGGAGAGGGAGGACGTGGGGAGGGGAGGAGAGGGAGGACGAGGGAAGGGAGGACGAGGGGAAGGAGGAGAGGGAGGACGAGGGGAAGGAGGAGAGGGAGGACGAGGGGGAGAGGACGAGGGGGGAGAGGACGAGGGAGGACGGGGGGGGGACGAGGGGGGACGAGGGGAGGACGGGGGGGGGACGGGGGGGACGAGGGGAGGACGGGGGGGACGAGGGGAGGACGGGGGGGAGAGGACGAGGGGAGGAGGGAGAGGGAGGACGAGGGGAGGAGAGGGAGAGGGAGGACGAGGGGAGGAGAGGGAGGACGAGGGGAGGAGAGGGAGGACGAGGGGAGGAGAGGGAGGACGAGGGGAGGAGAGGGGAGAGGGAGGACGAGGGGAGGAGAGGGAGAGGGAGGACGAGGGGAGGAGAGGGAGGACAAGGGGAGGAGAGGGAGAGGGAGGACGTGGGGAGGGGAGGAGAGGGAGGACGAGGGGAAGGGAGGACGAGGGGAAGGGAGGAGAGGGAGGACGAGGGGAAAGGAGGAGAGGGAGGACGAGGGGAAGGGAGGAGAGGGAGGACGAGGGGGGAGAGGACGAGGGGGGGACGAGGGGAGGACGAGGGAGAGGGAGGAGGAGGAGGAGGAGACAGGGAAAAGGGGATGAGACTTGCCAAAATAAAACTCATTCTCACTGTACCCGCTCTGTCACGCATTCAGTCCCAGAAAATCCCTCTCAGAATAGAACCAAGGCTTTGTCCCCAATAGCTCCCTATTCCATTCATAGTGCACAGGGCTGAAAAGCAGTGTACTCTATAGCGAATAGGGTGCTACTGGGGATAAAGCCCACAGCTACATGCACTCTGTATAAAGTAGATTAACAACAACAGGTTCCAGGAAAACAGATCAACGTCTGAACAGAGTGGAAGAGAGGGAGGAAACAGAACAGGAGGGAAAGGAGGGGATGAGTGGAGGTGGTTGGGAAACATGCGGACAGTTCACATTTTGTCCTGTCTGGGTTCGTGCCAAAATATACACAAACACCCGGTAGGGGTCATAGCCTAGTTGGACAAGGCTGGTTCTTTGGCTGTTGTGTCCCAAATGCATTAAAGAGATGAGGGTGCCATTTCAGATGCATCCCAAGAGAAAAAGGAAGAGATTGCTTCAATTGGAGGTTGTGTCTGAAATAAGGGATGGGCTCCTGTGATGGGGACCATAAAGAAATAACAAATCAGACTTCAACGAGGGGCAGCAGCGGGTCGGGGGGGTAGTGCACTACTTTACACCAGGGCCCTATGTAGTAGTGCACTACTTTACACCAGAGCCCTATGTAGTAGTGCACTACTTTACACCAGAGCCCTATGTAGTAGTGCACTACTTTACACCAGAGCCCTATGTAGTGCACTACTTTACACCAGAGCCCTATGTAGTGCACTACTTTACACCAGAGCCCTATGTAGTGCACTACTTTACACCAGAGCCCTATGTAGTGCACTACTTTACACCAGAGCCCTATGTAAGTGCACTACTTTACACCAGAGCCCTATGTAAGTGCACTACTTTACACCAGAGCCCTATGTAAGTGCACTACTTTACACCAGAGCCCTATGTAAGTGCACTACTTTACACCAGAGCCCTATGTAAGTGCACTACTTTACACCAGAGCCCTATGTAGTGCACTACTTTACACCAGAGCCCTATGTAGTGCACTACTTTACACCAGAGCCCTATGTAAGTGCACTACTTTACACCAGAGCCCTATGTAAGTGCACTACTTTACACCAGAGCCCTATGTAAGTGCACTACTTTACACCAGAGCCCTATGTAAGTGCACTACTTTACACCAGAGCCCTATGTAGTGCACTACTTTACACCAGAGCCCTATGTAGTGCACTACTGTTGACCACTATGGGACATGAAGGTAGAAGCTCTATAGTGATCTGGTCCAAAGTAGACCAAGTGTAGATCATTTAGAGCACAGTCAGGGGCCTCTGTTTAGACAGAGGAAATATTAGCTCGGACACACACTGTTCTATTCCCTCCTACTATATAACCACATTCCACCTTGACACACAGAGAGAGAGAAAGAGTGAGAGAGAGAAAGAGTGAGAGAGAGAAAGAGTGAGAGAGAGAAAGAGTGAGAGAGAGAAAGAGGCAGAGAGAGAAAGAGGCAGAGAGAGAAAGAGGCAGAGAGAGAAAGAGGCAGAGAGAGAAAGAGGCAGAGAGAGAAAGAGGCAGAGAGAGAAAGAGGCAGAGAGAGAAAGAGGCAGAGAGAGAAAGAGGCAGAGAGAGAAAGAGGCAGAGAGAGAAAGAGAGGGGGGAGAAAGAGAGGGGGGAGAAAGAGAGGGGAGAGAAAGAGAGGGGAGAGAAAGAGGCAGAGAGAAAGAGGCAGAGAGAAAGAGGGGGGAGAAAGAGGGAGAGAGAAAGAGAGAAAGAGAGAAAGAGAGGGGGGAGAAAGAGGGAGAGAGAAAGAGGGAGAGAGAAAGAGGGAGAGAGAAAGAGGCAGAGAGAAAGAGGCAGAGAGAAAGAGGGAGGAGAAAGAGGGAGGAGAAAGAGGGGAGAGAAAGAGGGAGAGAGAAAGAGGGAGAGAGAAAGAGGGAGAGAGAAAGAGGGAGAGAGAAGAGGGAGAGAGAAAGAGGGAGAGAGAAAGAGGGAGAGAGAAAGAGGGAGAGAGAAAGAGGGAGAGAGAAAGAGGGAGAGAGAAAGAGGCGAGAGAAAGAGGCGGGAGAAAGAGGCGGGAGAAAGAGGCGGGAGAAAGAGGCGGGAGAAAGAGGCGGGAGAAAGAGGGGGGAGAAAGAGGGGGAGAAAGAGGGGGAGAAAGAGGGAGAGAGAAAGAGGGAGAGAGAAAGAGGGAGAGAGAAAGAGGAGAGAGAAAGAGGGAGAGAGAAAGAGGGAGAGAGAAAGAGGGAGAGAGAAAGAGGGAGAGAGAAAGAGGGAGAGAGAAAGAGGGAGAGAGAAAGAGGGAGAGAGAAAGAGGGAGAGAGAAAGAGGGAGAGAAAGAGAGAGAGAAAGAGGGAGAGAAAGAGGGAGAGAAAGAGGCAGAGAGAAAGAGGCAGAGAGAAAGAGGCAGAGAGAAAGAGGGAGAGAGAAAGAGGCAGAGAGAAAGAGGCAGAGAGAAAGAGGGAGAGAGAAAGAGGGAGAGAGAAAGAGGGAGAGAGAAAGAGGGAGAGAGAAAGAGGGAGAGAGAAAGAGGGAGAGAGAAAGAGGGAGAGAGAAAGAGGGGAGAGAAAGAAGAGAGGGAGAGAGAAAGAGGGAGAGAGAAAGAGGAGAGAAAAAGAGAGAGAGAAAGAGAGAGAGAAAGAGAGAGAGAAAGAGGGAGAGAAAGAGGGAGAGAAAGAGGGGGAGAAAGAGGGGGAGAAAGAGGGGGAGAAAGAGGCAGAGAGAAAGAGGCAGAGAGAAAGAGGCAGAGAGAAAGAGGCAGAGAGAAAGAGGGAGAGAGAAAGAGGGAGAGAGAAAGAGGGAGAGAGAAAGAGGGAGAGAGAAAGAAAGAGGGAGAGAAAAAGAAAGAGGGAGAGAAAGAGGGAGAGAAAGAGAGGGGGAGAAAGAGAGGGGGAGAGAAAGAGGCAGAGAGAAAGAGGCAGAGAGAAAGAGGGAGAGAGAAAGAGGGAGAGAGAAAGAGAGAAGTAAAGGGAATAGTTGTTATTTTAACCGCTAGTCTTCCCCTGACAACAAAATGTCACTCTTTAAAAGTTTAAAGAGTGAAAAAGGAAAATGTCTTGATGTCATTGTTACAACTACGATGTCTTAATGCATAGCAGGGCTCTTGGCATTTCTACAACGAGCCCGTGTGAGCCTCATTTGAAAAATATAGGTGCAAATAAAGAAATGTAGGACTAGAATGAAAAATATTTGAGATTTTAAAAAAGACGGAATCCTTAATTCCAGGTCGCACAGCAAAATATTTATGTTGCACTGTAGAGCCCTGCATAGCATGCAAACATTACAGTCATTAACAGGGGGTCAAATATAGGTTAAATTCATACGCTAAATGGGTGAAAAACATTCTTTATCAATGCTCTGTGGCTGTCTAATTAAAGGAAAGAGAGGACCTTTCAATGTATATAGCTGACCCCTGACCCACTCTGGGTCTGTCTGGACGTGCGTTCATGCATGGGGTGGGGGGATTCATGCATGGGGTGGGGGGATTCATGCATGGGGTGGGGATTCATGCATGGGGTGGGGATTCATGCATGGGGTGGGGATTCATGCATGGGGTGGGGGATTCATGCATGGGGTGGGGGGTTCATGCATGGGGTGGGGGGATTCATGCATGGGGTGGGGGGATTCATGCATGGGGTGGGGGATTCATGCATGGGGTGGGGGTTCATGCATGGGGTGGGGGGTTCATGCAAACCAGAGCACAAGCTAAGGTAAAGTCAACAACCTCACAGCAGTCACCATGACAAAGGTCATTGACTTCACTCTTCAGCTGAAGTAGTGCTGGTATTTCTAGGGAGGGGAGATGCTGGGGGAAAGCATTACAGTAAGTAACCCACCACCTACAATGCATGATCCTTTAACTGCCTGTTGGGGGAATGGTAGAGGGCTTGTTTTACTTTACAGTGGTCTGCAACGTGTTTCACATCACTGCCAAGCTCATTGCCTGTCTGGGCCTCCACTGTCGCAACTCACTTTGAAACAAATGACTGAACCAACAGGGTAAGCACAACGCATCATGTTGAAGGCAAAGAGAAAGGAGTACAGAGAAAAGAGGTAGATCAACAAAATGAGTAACGAGAGACACAGAGAGAGAGAGACACACAGAGAGAGAGACACACAGAGAGAGAGACACACAGAGACAGAGAGAGACAGAGAGAGACAGAGAGAGACAGAGAGAGACAGAGAGAGACAGAGAGAGACAGAGAGAGACAGAGAGAGACAGAGAGAGACAGAGAGACACAGAGCCGTTACATGAATGAATGGATGAAGATGTGTGTGTGTGGAACCAGAAGAGGTGAATATATAGACTGACCTGTGAGAGATCGGGGATATCACCCTGATCTATTCCAACTTGCTGTTGTCACAAACACACAACAGAAAACAAAACAGGCCAACGGAAAACAGGGGGGAAATAAAACAAGGGAATCATTACTTCCATGCAGTGACCAAGGCGGTACGTCCCAATAAAATCTCCTTCCTCCTGAAGTGTGCACTTGATCACTACTTTCCACAAATGTAAACGCATTGGATCGGAGGATGCTAGTGTGTTTCTACATACCAGTCATTTCCTTTCAAACCCATGCTGTGTGTATGTACCCACATGTGTAACTGATACACACAGACGCACATTTTTAAATGGATGTCCCTTAATGGGGATCCTAATCATTCAAACCATGAAGAGAAGTGTACAAGTGCACACTTCAGGAGAAAGGAGAGATTATTGGGACGCAGCGTTTGTAAACATCGAAAACAACAATGGAAACAAAATGAAGATTCCAATCAAACATGCTGACACAACCGGATCGATGAATATGATTGGACGATCTTGAGTATGCCTTTGTGACTGACCAATGGGAGACGAGACACGGTGAGAGTGTGGTGAATGAATGGTGAGCAAATTGAACACACATTTAAAATAGTTCCAAAACAACATTGAAACTGTGGGGCGAGAGAGAGGGGTAGTGGGGCGAGAGAGAGGGGTAGTGGGGCGAGAGATGGGAGAGAGAGAGGGGTAGTGGGGCGAGAGATGGGAGAGAGAGAGGGGTAGTGGGGCGAGAGATGGGAGAGAGAGAGGGGTAGTGGGGCGAGAGATGGGAGAGAGAGAGGGGTAGTGGGGCGAGAGATGGGAGAGAGAGAGGGGTAGTGGGGCGAGAGATGGGAGAGAGAGAGGGGTAGTGGGGCGAGAGATGGGAGAGAGAGGGGTAGTGGGGCGAGAGATGGGAGAGAGAGAGGGGTAGTGGGGCGAGAGATGGGAGAGAGAGAGGGGTAGTGGGGCGAGAGATGGGAGAGAGAGAGGGGGAGTGGGGGCGAGAGATGGGGAGAGAGAGGGGTAGTGGGGCGAGAGATGGGAGAGAGAGGGGGTAGGGGCGAGAGAGGGGAGAGAGAGAGGGGTAGTGGGGCGAGAGATGGGAGAGAGAGAGGGGGTAGTGGGGCGAGAAATGGGAGAGAGAGAGAGGGGTAGTGGGGCGAGAGATGGGAGAGAGAGAGAGGGTAGTGGGGGCGAGAGATGGGAGAGAGAGAGGGGTAGTGGGCGAGAGATGGGAGAGAGAGGGGTAGTGGGGCGAGAGATGGGGAGAGAGAGGGGTAGTGGGGGCGAGAGATGGGGAGAGAGAGGGGTAGTGGGGGCGAGAGATGGGAGAGAGAGGGGTAGTGGGGGCGAGAGATGGGAGAGAGAGGGGTAGTGGGGCGAGAGATGGAGAGAGATGGGTAGTGGGGCGAGAGATGGGAGAGAGAGGGGTGGGGGCGAGAGATGGGGTGTGGAGAGAGAGGGGTGTGGGGCGAGAGATGGGGTGTGGGGTAGTGGGGCGAGAGATGGGAGAGAGAGGGGTAGTGGGGGCGAGAGATGGGAGAGAGGGGTAGTGGGGCGAGAGATGGGAGAGAGAGGGGTAGTGGGGCGAGAGATGGGAGAGAGAGGGTAGTGGGGGCGAGAGATGGGAGAGAGAGGGTAGTGGGGCGAGAGATGGGAGAGAGAGGGTAGTGGGGCGAGAGATGGGAGAGAGGGGTAGTGGGGGCGAGAGATGGGAGAGAGAGGGGTAGTGGGGCGAGAGATGGGAGAGAGAGGGGTAGTGGGGCGAGAGATGGGAGAGAGAGGGGTAGTGGGGCGAGAGATGGGAGAGAGAGGGGTAGTGGGGCGAGAGATGGGAGAGAGAGGGGTAGTGGGGCGAGAGATGGGAGAGAGAGGGGTAGTGGGGCGAGAGATGGGAGAGAGAGGGGTAGTGGGGCGAGAGATGGGAGAGAGAGGGGTAGTGGGGCGAGAGATGGGAGAGAGAGGGGTAGTGGGGAGAGAGATGGGAGAGAGAGGGGTAGTGGGGAGAGAGAGGGGGTAGTGGGGCGAGAGATGGGAGAGAGAGGGGTAGTGGGGCGAGAGATGGGAGAGAGAGGGGTAGTGGGGCGAGAGATGGGAGAGAGAGAGGGGTAGTGGGGCGAGAGATGGGAGAGAGAGGGGGTGTGGGGCGAGAGATGGGAGAGAGATGGGTAGTGAGAGATGGGAGAGAGAGGGGTAGTGAGAGATGAGAGAGGGGTGTGGGGCGAGAGATGGGAGAGAGAGGGGTAGTGAGAGATGGGAGAGAGAGGGGGTGTGGGGCGAGAGATGGGAGAGAGATGGGTAGTGAGAGATGGGAGAGAGAGGGGTAGTGAGAGATGAGAGAGGGGGTGTGGGGCGAGAGATGGGAGAGAGAGGGGTAGTGAGACATGGGAGTTATAGGGGCAGTGAGACATGGGAGAGAGAGGGGCAGTGAGACATGGGAGAGAGAGGGGCAGTGAGACATGGGAGAGAGAGGGGCAGTGAGAGATGGGAGAGAGGGGCAGTGAGAGATGGGAGAGAGGGGCAGTGAGAGATGGGAGAGAGGGGCAGTGAGAAATGGGAGTTATAGGGGCAGTGAGAAATGGGAGAGAGAGGGGCAGTGAGAAATGGGAGAGAGAGGGGCAGTGAGAAATGGGAGTTATAGGGGCAGTGAGAAATGGGAGAGAGAGGGGCAGTGAGAAATGGGAGTTATAGGGGCAGTGAGAAATGGGAGAGAGAGGGGCAGTGAGAAATGGGAGAGAGAGGGGCAGTGAGAGAGAGGGGCAGTGAGAGATGGGAGAGAGAGGGGCAGTGAGAAATGGGAGAGAGGGGGGTAGTGAGAAATGGGAGAGAGAGAGGGTAGTGAGAAATGGGGAGAGAGAGAGGGGAGAGAGAGAGGGGTAGTGAGAAATGGGAGAGAGGGGTAGTGAGAGATGGGAGAGAGAGAGGGGTAGTGAGAGATGGGAGAGAGGGAGGGGTAGTGAGAGATGGGAGAGAGAGAGGGGTAGTGAGAGATGGGAGAGAGAGAGGGGTAGTGAGAGATGGGAGAGAGAGGGGGAGTGGGATGAGAGGGAGTGGGGGAGAGAGAGGAGTGAGAGCGCCTAACCTCCACCCCATCTAAGGGTCATTTTTGGAGGTGTTCAGCTGCGTACACGAGTTGGCGTACTCTCTCTGTGTGTGTGTGTGTGTGTGTGTGGCCTTTTCTCATTGGGCAAAAGTCCGTCCTCTCTCCCCCGTCCTCCGGGAAAACAATAAGTGCTCCACAAGTGTGTCGTATCAGAGAAAAACACACATTTAAAAACACGATAGACTATGTTTTATCTATAAAATGCCAGAGTTAAAAAACTAAACATCCAAATGCACCTTTATTTTGGGATCCACCCCAGTAAACGTAATTTGCCTGATGTGGGCGTGGAGGAGCTGCTACTGGGGGTGTCCCAGAGGTAAAGACCAACGAAGCAGACCATAGACCAAAGTCTGGGGAGGTCTCAAATATCACTTTCATTTGTATGTCCTGTAGCTTTAGAATCACAGCAAAGTCGGTTCCTGTTTCAGTCTTTGGCCACATTTGAATGGGTCAACCAAAACACCCCGATGACTGGTTGACAAATAGTCCACCCCCCACAATGCAGCTGGTGAGATGCTACCGCAGCGACTTCCTCTGAAAAAACGGCATGACCTTAATTCACGTGATTTTTGTAAAGCTCACGCCTCAACATGTAGTCTTGACGGTTTTTATAACCATGACGCAACACCGAACAACGGTCACCGATGTGATCCGCCCGAACGCAGCCATTCCATTCATACAAGGGCATTTTCATCCTAGTTCACGGTCCTCGCCGCCTAGCCTCGATTACCTTTGACCTTATTGAAAAGTAGGCGAGAGAGGATGGAGAGAGAGGACGCAGGATTTGGCCTGTGAGTTTGCGTACAGTGTGCGCGTGTACCTCTGCTACTTTGAGAAACTCAGACAGCTTGGTCATCCTGTACAGGAACTTCTTATAGATGTCCAACGCCTCTTTACACTGACCCTTCTTCAGATCAAAATACTTCTCTGAGACAGAGAGAGACAGAGGACAGGAGAGAGGGACAGAGGACAGGAGAGAGAGACAGAGGACAGGAGAGAGAGGACAGGAGAGAGAGGACAGGAGAGAGAGGACAGGAGAGAGAGGACAGGAGCGAGAGGACAGGAGCGAGAGGACAGGAGCGAGAGAGAGAGAGAATAGAAGAGACAGAGGACAGGAGCGAGAGAGAGAGACAGAGACAGAGAATAGAAGAGAGGAAAGTACAAAAAAGCCATTAGTAGAGGGAGACACTCAGAAATACATCTCAACCTGTAAAGACAGAGCCACAGCATTACACACCCACACCCACGTTAGACAGCGGAGCTCACATCAGCCGATAGACAACCTGTAGTGTTCATTGATATTCCCTGTCTTAGAGTCTAACATAGCAGATTTAAAACCACATCAAATTGGCACAATAACTTTAAATCTCATTGCAAGAAGAAACACAATGTGCTCAGGATAACAGCCACCAGTACCAATCTAGAGTTGACAGCTCAGTCTACATCAGTACCAATCTAGAGTTGACAGCTCACAGTCTACATCAGTACCAATAGAGTAGACAGCTCACAGTCTACATCAGTACCAATAGAGTAGACAGCTCACAGTCTACATCAGTACCAATAGAGTAGACAGCTCACAGTCTACATCAGTACCAATAGAGTAGACAGCTCACAGTCTACATCAGTACCAATAGAGTAGACAGCTCACAGTCTACATCCGTACCAATAGAGTAGACAGCTCACAGTCTACATCCGTACCAATAGAGTAGACAGCTCACAGTCTACATCCGTACCAATAGAGTAGACAGCTCACAGTCTACATCCGTACCAATCTAGAGTAGACAGCTCACAGTCTACATCCGTACCAATCTAGAGTAGACAGCTCACAGTCTACATCAGTACCAATAGAGTAGACAGCTCACAGTCTACATCAGTACCAATAGAGTAGACAGCTCACAGTCTACATCAGTACCAATAGAGTAGACAGCTCACAGTCTACATCAGTACCAATAGAGTAGACAGCTCACAGTCTACATCAGTACCAATAGAGTAGACAGCTCACAGTCTACATCAGTACCAATAGAGTAGACAGCTCACAGTCTACATCAGTACCAATAGAGTAGACAGCTCACAGTCTACATCAGTACCAATAGAGTAGACAGCTCACAGTCTACATCAGTACCAATAGAGTAGACAGCTCACAGTCTACATCAGTACCAATAGAGTAGACAGCTCACAGTCTACATCAGTACCAATAGAGTAGACAGCTCACAGTCTACATCAGTACCAATAGAGTAGACAGCTCACAGTCTACATCAGTACCAATAGAGTAGACAGCTCACAGTCTACATCAGTACCAATAGAGTAGACAGCTCACAGTCTACATCAGTACCAATAGAGTAGACAGCTCACAGTCTACATCCGTACCAATCTAGAGTAGACAGCTCACAGTCTACATCCGTACCAATCTAGAGTAGACAGCTCACAGTCTACATCCGTACCAATCTAGAGTAGACAGCTCACAGTCTACATCCGTACCAAACTAGAGTTGACAGCTCAGTCTACATCCATACCAATCTAGAGTAGACAGCTCACAGTCTACATCAGTACCAATCTAGAGTAGACAGCTCACAGTCTACATCAGTACCAATCTAGAGATGACAGCTCATAGTCTACATCAGTACCAATAGAGTAGACAGCTCACAGTCTACATCAGCACCAATAGAGTAGACAGCTCACAGTCTACATCAGTACCAATAGAGTAGACTGCTCACAGTCTACATCAGTACCAATAGAGTAGACTGCTCACAGTCTACATCAGTACCAATAGAGTAGACTGCTCACAGTCTACATCAGTACCAATAGAGTAGACAGCTCACAGTCTACATCCATACCAATCTAGAGTAGACAGCTCACAGTCTACATCAGTACCAATCTAGAGATGACAGCTCAGTCTACATCAGTACCAATCTAGAGATGACAGCTCAGTCTACATCAGTACCAATCTAGAGATGACAGCTCAGTCTACATCAGTACCAATAGAGTAGACAGCTCACAGTCTACATCAGTACCAATAGAGTAGACAGCTCACAGTCTACATCAGTACCAATAGAGTAGACAGCTCAGTCTACATCCGTACCAATCTAGAGTTGACAGCTCAGTCTACATCCGTACCAATCTAGAGTAGACAGCTCACAGTCTACATCCGTACCAATAGAGTAGACAGCTCACAGTCTACATCAGTACCAATAGAGTAGACAGCTCACAGTCTATATCAGTACCAATAGAGTAGACAGCTCACAGTCTACATCAGTACCAATAGAGTAGACAGCTCACAGTCTACATCCGTACCAATAGAGTAGACAGCTCACAGTCTACATCCGTACCAATCTAGAGTAGACAGCTCACAGTCTACATCCGTACCAATCTAGAGTAGACAGCTCACAGTCTACATCCGTACCAATCTAGAGTAGACAGCTCACAGTCTACATCCGTACCAATCTAGAGTAGACAGCTCACAGTCTACATCCGTACCAATCTAGAGTAGACAGCTCACAGTCTACATCAGTACCAATAGAGTAGACAGCTCACAGTCTACATCAGTACCAATAGAGTAGACAGCTCACAGTCTACATCAGTACCAATAGAGTAGACAGCTCACAGTCTACATCAGTACCAATAGAGTAGACAGCTCACAGTCTACATCAGTACCAATAGAGTAGACAGCTCACAGTCTACATCAGTACCAATAGAGTAGACAGCTCACAGTCTACATCCGTACCAATAGAGTAGACAGCTCACAGTCTACATCCGTACCAATAGAGTAGACAGCTCACAGTCTACATCAGTACCAATAGAGTAGACAGCTCACAGTCTACATCAGTACCAATAGAGTAGACAGCTCACAGTCTACATCAGTACCAATAGAGTAGACAGCTCACAGTCTACATCAGTACCAATAGAGTAGACAGCTCACAGTCTACATCAGTACCAATAGAGTAGACAGCTCACAGTCTACATCAGTACCAATAGAGTAGACAGCTCAGTCTACATCCGTACCAATCTAGAGTAGACAGCTCACAGTCTACATCCGTACCAATCTAGAGTTGACAGCTCACAGTCTACATCAGTACCAATAGAGTAGACAGCTCAGTCTACATCCGTACCAATCTAGAGTAGACAGCTCACAGTCTACATCAGTACCAATAGAGTTGACAGCTCACAGTCTACATCAGTACCAATCTAGAGTTGACAGCTCACAGTCTACATCAGTACCAATAGAGTAGACAGCTCACAGTCTACATCAGTACCAATAGAGTAGACAGCTCACAGTCTACATCAGTACCAATCTAGAGTTGGTACAGTCTACATACAATTATCATCAGTACACGTCAGTGTCCAAGAGGTGTCTGTATACTAGGGTTCCCCAACATGTCAGTGTCTAAGAGGGTTCCCCAACATGTCAGTGTTTAAGAGGGTTCCCCAACATGTCAGTGTCTAAGAGGGTTCTGTATACTAGGGTTCCCCAACATGTCAGTGTTTAAGAGGGTTCCCCAACATGTCAGTGTCTAAGAGGGTTCTGTATACTAGGGTTCCCCAACATGTCAGTGTCTAAGAGGGTTCTGTATACTAGGGTTCCCCAACATGTCAGTGTTTAAGAGGGTTCCCCAACACGTCAGTGTTTAAGAGGGTTCCCCAACATGTCAGTGTTTAAGAGGGTTCCCCAACATGTCAGTGTCTAAGAGGGTTCCCCAACATGTCAGTGTCTAAGAGGGTTCCCCAACATGTCAGTGTCTAAGAGGGTTCCCCAACATGTCAGTGTTTAAGAGGGTTCCCCAACATGTCAGTGTCTAAGAGGGTTCCCCAACATGTCAGTGTTTAAGAGGGTTCCCCAACATGTCAGTGTTTAAGAGGGTTCCCCAACATGTCAGTGTCTAAGAGGGTTCTGTATACTAGGGTTCCCCAACATGTCAGTGTTTAAGAGGGTTCCCCAACATGTCAGTGTCTAAGAGGGTTCTGTATACTAGGGTTCCCCAACATGTCAGTGTTTAAGAGGGTTCCCCAACACGTCAGTGTCTAAGAGGGTTCTGTATACTAGGGTTCCCCAACACGTCAGTGTCTAAGAGGGTTCCCCAACACGTCAGTGTCTAAGAGGGTTCCCCAACACGTCAGTGTCTAAGAGGGTTCCCCAACACGTCAGTGTCTAAGAGGGTTCCCCAACACGTCAGTGTCTAAGAGGGTTCCCCAACATGTCAGTGTCTAAGAGGGTTCCCCAACATGTCAGTGTCTAAGAGGGTTCCCCAACATGTCAGTGTCTAAGAGGGTTCCCCAACATGTCAGTGTCTAAGAGGGTTCCCCAACATGTCAGTGTCTAAGAGGGTTCCCCAACATGTCAGTGTCTAAGAGGGTTCCCCAACATGTCGGTGTCTAAGAGGGTTCTGTATACTAGGGTTCCCCAACATGTCAGTGTCTGAGAGGGTTCCGCAACATGTCGGTGTCTAAGAGGGTTCCCCAACATGTCAGTGTCTAAGAGGGTTCTGTATACTAGGGTTCCCCAATACGTCAGTGTCTAAGAGGGTTCTGTATACTAGGGTTCCCCAACTGGTGCCCCTGGGGGTGACTTCAGCCCGCCGGTAGATTAACTCGCACCTCCAAGTTTTCGGAGAAAAACGACGACATAAAAGAACAGCAGGAAATGAGCTCCAAGTGATTTTACATTTTTGAAATCTGTTCCCAACTATTCCCAATAGAGACTATCGTAAGCGAGGTTTGAAAATGATCATGTTTTAGTCAAATATTATATCTGTTTGGGATTCTTGGTCAAATTGCAGTCTCCAAATGATTTGTAATTATGTTCCGGACTCCCGTACATCCACTCAATCATTTTTATTTGTAATAAAATCGGCCTGCAGCCAAATAGAGTTGATAATCCTTATTCCTTTACTCAGCTAGAATGAATGGTTACATCTGATTCTAGACCTGTCCTTACCCAGTAGGTTGATGACACCCTCGTTGTAGGCAGCAAACAGACGGATGGAGTCTTTAAACAGCAGCATGAAGGCTGCATTGATGACTGCGTTAGTCAACTCATTAGGGTTGGCCTGGAGACAGGGAGACGGGAAGACAGGGAGACGGGGATGGAGACGGGAAGACAGGGATGGAGACGG